>NC_064627.1:92645669-92948914 GCF_023864275.1 Schistocerca cancellata
ACAGCAGTATTAGATTCCGATGCACCATTGCAGGTTTACTGCATCCCTTGGACCTTCAAATCAACGATGAAAGACAGAAATTGCATCGATATTGAATACAAAAGGCAAAATGTCGACTTATTTACAAGAGGAGTAACTCTTCTAATATTTCGTGCATTTAGCCTTTCCTGGAACAGCAGTATTAGATTCCGATGCACCTTTGCAGGTTTACTGTATCAGTTGGACCTTCAAATACGCGATGGAACACAGAAATTGCATCATTATTGAATACAAAAGGCAAAATGTAGACTTATTTATAAGAGGAGTAACTCTTCTTATAGTTCGTGCTTTGAGCCTTTCCTGGGACAGCAGTATTAGATTAAGATGAACCATTGCAGGTTTACTGTATCCCTTGGACCTTCGAATCAACGATGAAACACAGAAATTGGATCGATATTGAATACAAAATGCAAATTGTCGACTTATTTGCAAGAGGAGTAACTCTTCTAATAGTTCGTGTTTTAGCCTTTCCTGGGACAGCAGTATTAGAATCAGATGCACCATTGCAGGTTTACTGTATCCCTTGGACCTTCGAATCAACGATGAAACACAGAAATTGCGTCGATATGAAATACAAAATGAAAATTGTCGACTTATTTGCAACAGGAGTAACCTTTCTAATAGTTCGTGATTTTAGCCTTTAGTGGGACAGCAGTATTAGATTCCGATGCACCATTGCAGGTTTACTGCATCCCTTGGACCTTCAAATCAACGATGAAAGACAGAAATTGCATCGATATTGAATTCAAAAGGCAAAATGTCGACTTATTTACAAGAGGAGTAACTCTTCTAATATTTCGTGCTTTTGGCCTTTCCTGGAAAAGCAGTATTAGATTCCGATGCACCTTTGCAAGTTTACTGTATCCCTTGGACCTTCAAATACGCGATGGAACACAGAAATTGCATCATTATTGAATACAAAAGGCAAAATGTAGACTTATTTATAAGAGGAGTAACTCTTCTTATAGTTCGTGCTTTTAGCCTTTCCTGGGACAGCAGTATTAGATTCCGATGAACCATTGCAGGTTTACTATATCCCTTGGACCTTCAAATCAACGATGAAACACAGAAATTGCATCAATATTGAATACAAAAGTCAAAATGTCGACTTATTTATAAGAGGAGTAACTCTTCTAGTAGTTCGTGCTTTCAGCTTTTCCTGGGACAGCAGTATTAGATTCCGATGCACCATTGCCGGTTTACTGTATCCCTTGGGCATTCAAATCAACGATAAAACACAGAAATTGCATCGATATTGTATACAAAAGGCAAAATGTCGACTTATTTACTAGCGGAGTAACTCTTCTAATAGTTCGTGCTTTTAGCCTTTCCTGGGATAGCAGTATTAGATTCCGATGCACCATTGCAGGTTTACTGTATCCCTTGGACATTCGAATCAACGATGAAACACAGAAATTGCATCGATATAGAATACAAAAGGCTAATTGTCGACTTATTAACAAGAGGAGTAACTCTTCTAATAGTTCGTGCTTTAAGCCTTTCCTGGGACAGCAGTATTAGATTCCGATGCACCATTGCAGGTTTACTGTATCCCTTGGACCTTCAAATCAACGATGAAACACAGAAATTGCATCGATATTGAATACAAAAGGCAAAATGTCGACTTATTTACAAAAGGAGTAACTCTTCTAATATTTCGCGCTTTTAGCCTTTCCTGGGACAGCAGTATTAGATTCCGATGCACCATTGCAAGTTTACTGTATCCCTTGGACTTTCAAATCAACGATGAAACACAGAAATTGCATCGATATTGAATACAAAATGCAAAATGTAGACTTATTTATAAGAGGAGTAACTCTTCTTATAGTTCGTGCTTTGAGCCTTTCCTGGGACAGCAGTATTAGATTCCGATGAACCATTGCAGGTTTACTCTATCCCTTGGACCTTCAAATCAACGATGAGACACAGAAATTGCATCAATGTGGAATACAAAAGTCAAAATGTCGACTTATTTATAAGAGGAGTGACTCTTGTAGTAGTTCGTGCTTTTAGCCTTTCCTGGGACAGCAGTATTAGATTCCGATGCACCATTGCCGGTTTACTGTATCCCTTGGGCATTCAAATCAACGATGAAACACAGAAATTGCATCGATATTGAATACAAAAGTCAAAATGTCGACATATTTACAATAGGAGTAACTCTTCTAATAGTTCGTGCTTTGAGCCTTTCCTGGGATAGCAGTATTAGATTCCGATGCACCATTGCTGGTTTACTGTATCCCTTGGACCTTCGAATCAACGATGAAACACAGAAATTGGAACGATATTGAATACAAAATGCAAATTGTCGACTTATTTGCAAGAGGAGTAACTCTTCTAATAGTTCGTGGTTTAGCCTTTCCTGGGACAGCGGTATTAGATTCCGATGCACCATTGCAGGTTTACTGTATCCCTTGGATCTTCAAATCAACGATGAAACACAGAAATTGCATCTATATTGAATACAAAAGTCAAAATGTCGACTTATTTATAAGAGGAGTAACTCTTCTAGTAGTTCGTGTTTTAGCCTTTCCTGGGACAGCAGTATTAGATTCCGATGCACCATTGCCGGTTTACTGTATCCCTTGGGCATTCAAATCAACGATGAAACACAGAAATTGCATCGATATTGAATACAAAAGGCAAAATGACGAGTTATTTATAAGAAGAGTAACTCTTCTAATAGTTCGTGCATTGAGCCCTTCCTGGGACAGCAGTATTAGATTCCGAAGCACCATTGCAGGTTTACTGTATGCCGTAGACCTTCAAATCAACGATGAAACACAGAAATTGCATCGATAGTGAATACAAAAGGCAAAATGCGACTTATTTACAAGATGAGTAACTCTTCTAATAGTTCGTGCTTTGAGCCTTTCCTGGGATAGCAGTATTAGATTCCGATGCACCATTGCAGGTTTACTGTATCCCTTGGACCTTCGAATCAACGATGAAACACAGAAATTGGATCGATATTGAATACAAAATGCAAATTGTCGACTTATTTGCAAGAGGAGTAACTCTTCTAATAGTTCGTGTTTTAGCCTTTCCTGGGACAGCAGTATTAGATTCCGATGCACCATTGCAGGTTTACTGTATCCCTTGGACCTTCGAATCAACGATGAAACACAGTAATTGCGTCGATATGAAATACAAAATGAAAATTGTCGACTTATTTGCAACAGGAGTAACCTTTCTAATAGTTCGTGATTTTAGCCTTTAGTGGGACAGCAGTATTAGATTCCGATGCACCATTGCAGGTTTACTGCATCCCTTGGACCTTCAAATCAACGATGAAAGACAGAAATTGCATCGATATTGAATTCAAAAGGCAAAATGTCGACTTATTTACAAGAGGAGTAACTCTTCTAATATTTCGTGCTTTTGGCCTTTCCTGGAAAAGCAGTATTAGATTCCGATGCACCTTTGCAAGTTTACTGTATCCCTTGGACCTTCAAATACGCGATGGAACACAGAAATTGCATCATTATTGAATACAAAAGGCAAAATGTAGACTTATTTATAAGAGGAGTAACTCTTCTTATAGTTCGTGCTTTTAGCCTTTCCTGGGACAGCAGTATTAGATTCCGATGAACCATTGCAGGTTTACTATATCCCTTGCACCTTCAAATCAACGATGAAACACAGAAATTGCATCAATATTGAATACAAAAGTCAAAATGTCGACTTATTTATAAGAGGAGTAACTCTTCTAGTAGTTCGTGCTTTCAGCTTTTCCTGGGACAGCAGTATTAGATTCCGATGCACCATTGCCGGTTTACTGTATCCCTTGGGCATTCAAATCAACGATAAAACACAGAAATTGCATCGATATCGAATACAAAAGGCAAAATGTCGATTTATTTATAAGAGGAGTAACTCCTCTAATAGTTCGTGTATTGAGCCCTTCCTGGGACAGCAGTATTAGATTCCGATGCACCATTGCAGGTTTACTGTATGCCGTGGACCTTCAAATCAACGATGAAACACAGAAATTGCATCGATAGTGAATACAAAAGGCAAAATGTCGACTTATTTACAAGATGAGTAACTCTTCTAATAGTTCGTGCTTTGAGCCTTTCCTGGGATAGCAGTATTAGATTCCGATGCACAATTGCAGGTTTACTGTATCCTTTGGACCTTCGAATCAACGATGAAACACAGAAATTGGATCGATATTGAATACAAAATGCAAATTGTCGACTTATTTGCAAGAGGAGTAACTCTTCTAATATTTCGTGTTTTAGCCTTTACTGGGACAGCAGTATTAGATTCCGATGCACCATTGCAGGTTTACTGCATCCCTTGGACCTTCAAATCAACGATGAAACACAGAAATTGCATCGATATTGAATACAAAAGGCAAAATGTCGACTTATTTACAAGAGGAGTAACTCTTCTAATATTTCGTGCTTTTAGCCTTTCCTCGAACAGCAGTATTAGATTCCGATGCACCTTTGCAGGTTTACTGTATCCCTTGGACCTTCAAATACGCGATGGAACACAGAAATTGCATCGATATTGTATACAAAAGGCAAATTGTCGACTTATTTACAAGAGGAGTAACTCTTCTAATAGTTCGTGCTTTTAGCCTTTCCTGGGACAGCAGTATTAAATTCCGATGCACCATTGCAGGTTTACTATATCCCTTGGACCTTCAAATCAACGATGAAACACAGGAATTGCATCGATATTGAATACAAAAGGCAAAATGTCGACTTATTTACAAGAGGAGTAACTCTTTTAATAGTTCGTGCTTTTAGCCTTTCCTGAGAGAGCAGTAATAGATTCCGATGCACCATTGCAGGTTTACTGTGTCCCTTGGACCTTCAAATCAACGATGAAACACAGATATTGCATCGATATTGAATACAAAAGGCAAAATGTAGACTTATTTATAAGAGGAGCAACTCATCCTATAGTTCGTCCTTTGAGCCTTTCCTGGGACAGCTGTATTAGATTCCGATGCACCATTGCAGGTTTACTATATCCCGTAGACCTTCAAATCAACGATGAAACACAGAAATTGCATCAATATTGAATACAAAAGTCAAAATGGCGACTTATTTATAAGAGGAGTAACTCTTCTAGTAGTTCGTGCTCTTAGCCTTTCCTGGGACAGCAGTATTAGATTCCGATGCACCATTGCCGGTTTACTGTATCCCTTGGGCATTCAAATCAACGATGTAACACAGAAATTGCATCGATATTGAATACAAAAGGCAAAATGTCGACATATTTATTAGAGGAGTAACTCTCCTAATAGTTCGTGCCTTGAGCCTTTCCTCGGACAGCAGTATTAGATTCCGATGCACCAGTGCAGGTTTACTGTATCCCTTGGACCTTCAAAACGACGACGAAACACAGAAATTGCATCGATATTGAATACAAAAGGCAAAATGTCGACTTATTTATAAGAGGAGTAACTCTTCTAATAGTTCGTGCTTTGAGCCTTTCCTGGGACAGCAGTATTAGATTCCGATGCACCATTGCAGGTTTACTGTATCCCTTGGACCATCGAATCAACGATGAAACACCGAAATTGCATTGATATTGAATACAAAAGGCAAATTGTCGACTTATTTACAAGAGGAGTAACTCTTCTAATAGTTCGTGCTTTTAGCCTTTCCTGGGACAGCAGTATTAGATTCCGATGCACCATTGCAGGTTTACTGTATCCCATGGATCTTCAAATCAACGATGAAACACAGAAATTGCATCGATATTGTATACAAAAGGCAAAATGTCGACTTATTTACTAGCGGAGTAACTCTTCTAATAGTTCGTGCTTTTAGCCTTTCCTGGGATAGCAGTATTAGATTCCGATGCACCATTGCAGGTTTACTGTATCCCTTGGACATTCGAATCAACGATGAAACACAGAAATTGCATCGATATAGAATACAAAAGTCTAATTGTCGACTTATTAACAAGAGGAGTAACTCTTCTAATAGTTCGTGCTTTAAGCCTTTCCTGGGACAGCAGTATTAGATTCCGATGCACCATTGCAGGTTTACTGTATCCCTTGGACCTTCAAATCAACGATGAAACACAGAAATTGCATCGATATTGAATACAAAAGGCAAAATGTCGACTTATTTACAAAAGGAGTAACTCTTCTAATATTTCGCGCTTTTAGCCTTTCCTGGGACAGCAGTATTAGATTCCGATGCACCATTGCAAGTTTACTGTATCCCTTGGACTTTCAAATCAACGATGAAACACAGAAATTGCATCGATATTGAATACAAAATGCAAAATGTAGACTTATTTATAAGAGGAGTAACTCTTCTTATAGTTCGTGCTTTGAGCCTTTCCTGGGACAGCAGTATTAGATTCCGATGAACCATTGCAGGTTTACTCTATCCCTTGGACCTTCAAATCAACGATGAAACACAGAAATTGCATCAATGTGGAATACAAAAGTCAAAATGTCGACTTATTTATAAGAGGAGTGACTCTTGTAGTAGTTCGTGCTTTTAGCCTTTCCTGGGACAGCAGTATTAGATTCCGATGCACCATTGCCGGTTTACTGTATCCCTTGGGCATTCAAATCAACGATGAAACACAGAAATTGCATCGATAGTGAATACAAAAGTCAAAATGTCGACATATTTACAATAGGAGTAACTCTTCTAATAGTTCGTGCTTTGAGCCTTTCCTGGGATAGCAGTATTAGATTCCGATGCACCATTGCTGGTTTACTGTATCCCTTGGACCTTCGAATCAACGATGAAACACAGAAATTGGAACGATATTGAATACAAAATGCAAATTGTCGACTTATTTGCAAGAGGAGTAACTCTTCTAATAGTTCGTGGTTTAGCCTTTCCTGGGACAGCTGTATTAGATTCCGATGCACCATTGCAGGTTTACTGTATCCCTTGGATCTTCAAATCAACGATGAAACACAGAAATTGCATCTATATTGAATACAAAAGGCAAATTGTCGACTTATTTACAAGAGGAATAACTCTTCTAGTAGTTCGTGCTTTTAGCCTTTCCTGGGACAGCAGTATTAGATTCCGATGCACCATTGCAGGTTTACTGTACCCATTGGACCTTCAAATCAACGATGAAACACAGAAATATCATCGAAATTGAATACAAAAGGCAAAATGTCGACTTAACTACAAAAGGAGTAACTCTTCTAATAGTTCGTGATTTTAGCCTTTCCTGGGACAGCAGTATTAGAATCCGATGCACCATTCCAAGTTTACTGTATCCCTTGGACCTTCAAATCAACGATGAAACACAGAAATTGCATCGATATTGAATACAAAAGGCAAAATGTATACTTATTTATAAGAGGAGTAACTCTTCTTATAGTTCGTGTTTGAGCCTTTCCTGGGACAGCAGTATTAGATTCCGATGAACCATTGCAGGTTTACTATATCCCTTGGACCTTCAAATCAACGATGAAACACAGAAATTGCATCAATATTGAATACAAAAGTCAAAATGTCGATTTATTTTAAAGAGGAGTAACTCTTCTAGTAGTTCGTGTTTTAACCTTTCCTGGGACAGCAGTATTAGATTCCGATGCACCGTTGCCGGTTTACTGTATCCCTTGGGCATTCAAATCAACGATGTAACACAGAAATTGCATCGATATTGAATACAAAATGCAAAATGTAGACTTATTTATAAGAGGAGTAACTCTTCTTATAGTTTGTGCTTTGAGCCTTTCCTGGGACAGCAGTATTATATTCCGAAGCACCATTGCAGGTTTACTGTATCCCTTGGACCTTCGAATCAACGATGAAACACCGAAATTGCATCGATATTGAATACAAAAGGCAAATTGTCGACTTATTTACAAGAGGAGTAACTGTTCTAATAGTTCGTGCTTTTAGCCTTTCCTGGGACAGCAGTATTAGATTCCGATGCACCATTGCAGGTTTACTGTATCCCTTGGATCTTCAAATCAATGATGAAAAACAGAAATTGCATTGATAGTGAATACAAAAGGCAAAATGTCGACTTATTTACAAGATGAGTAACTCTTCTAATAGTTCGTGCTTTGAGCCTTTCCTGGGATAGCAGTATTAGATTCCGATGCACCATTGCAGGTTTACTGTATCCCTTGGACCTTCGAATCAACGATGAAACACAGAAATTGGATCGATATTGAATACAAAAGTCAAAATGTCGACTTATTTATAAGAGGAGTAACTCTTCTAGTAGTTCGTGCTTTTAGCCTTTCCTGGGACAGCAGTATTAGATTCCGATGCACCATTGCCGGTTTACTGTATCCCTTGGGCATTCAAATCAACGATGAAACACAGAAATTGCATCGATATTGAATACAAAAGGCAAAATGACGTGTTATTTATAAGAAGAGTAACTCTTCTAATTGTTCGTGCATTGAGCCGTTCCTGGGACAGCAGTATTAGATTCCGAAGCACCATTGCAGGTTTACTGTATGCCGTAGACCTTCAAATCAACGATGAAACACAGAAATTGCATCAATATTGAATACAAAAGTCAAAATGTCGACTTATTTATAAGAGGAGTAACTCTTCTAGTAGTTCGTGCTTTCAGCTTTTCCTGGGACAGCAGTATTAGATTCCGATGCACCATTGCCGGTTTACTGTATCCCTTGGGCATTCAAATCAACGATAAAACACAGAAATTGCATCGATATCGAATACAAAAGGCAAAATGTCGATTTATTTATAAGAGGAGTAACTCCTCTAATAGTTCGTGTATTGAGCCCTTCCTGGGACAGCAGTATTAGATTCCGATGCACCATTGCAGGTTTACTGTATGCCGTGGACCTTCAAATCAACGATGAAACACAGAAATTGCATCGATAGTGAATACAAAAGGCAAAATGTCGACTTATTTACAAGATGAGTAACTCTTCTAATAGTTCGTGCTTTGAGCCTTTCCTGGGATAGCAGTATTAGATTCCGATGCACAATTGCAGGTTTACTGTATCCTTTGGACCTTCGAATCAACGATGAAACTCAGAAATTGGATCGATATTGAATACAAAATGCAAATTGTCGACTTATTTGCAAGAGGAGTAACTCTTCTAATATTTCGTGTTTTAGCCTTTACTGGGACAGCAGTATTAGATTCCGATGCACCATTGCAGGTTTACTGCATCCCTTGGACCTTCAAATCAACGATGAAACACAGAAATTGCATCGATATTGAATACAAAAGGCAAAATGTCGACTTATTTACAAGAGGAGTAACTCTTCTAATATTTCGTGCTTTTAGCCTTTCCTCGAACAGCAGTATTAGATTCCGATGCACCTTTGCAGGTTTACTGTATCCCTTGGACCTTCAAATACGCGATGGAACACAGAAATTGCATCGATATTGAATACAAAAGGCAAAATGTAGACTTATTTATAAGAGGAGTAACTCTTCTTAAGGTTCGTGCTTTGAGCCTTTCCTGGGACAGCAGTATTAGATTCCGAAGCACCATTGCAGGTTTACTATATCCCGTAGACCTTCGTATCAACGATGAAACACAGAAATTGCATCAATATTGAATACAAAAGTCAAAATGGTGACTTATTTATAAGACTAGTAAGTCTTCTAGTAGTTCGTGATTTTAGCCTTTCCTGGGACAGCAGTATTAGATTCCGATGCACCATTGCCGGTTTACTGTATCCCTTGGGCATTCAAATCAACGATGTAACACAGAAATTGCATCGATATTGAATACAAAAGGCAAAATGTCGACTTATTTGTTAGAGGAGTAACTCTCCCAATAGTTCGTGCTTTGAGCCTTTCCTGGGATAGCAGTAATAGATTCCGATGCACCATTGCAGGTTTACTGTATCCTTTGGACCTTCGAATTAACGATGAAAAACAGAAATTGCATCGATATTGTATACAAAAGGCAAATTGTCGACTTATTTACAAGAGGAGTAACTCTTCTAATAGTTCGTGATTTTAGCCTTTCCTGGGACAGCAGTATTAGATTCCGATGCACCATTGCTGGTTTACTATATCCCTTGGACCTTCAAAACAACGATGAAACACAGAAATTGCATCGATATTGTATACAAAAGGCAAATTGTCGACTTATTTACAAGAGGAGTAACTCTTCTAATAGTTCGTGCTTTTAGCCTTTCCTGGGACAGCAGTATTAAATTCCGATGCACCATTGCAGGTTTACTATATCCCTTGGACCTTCAAATCAACGATGAAACACAGGAATTGCATCGATATTGAATACAAAAGGCAAAATGTCGACTTATTTACAAGAGGAGTAACTCTTTTAATAGTTCGTGCTTTTAGCCTTTCCTGAGAGAGCAGTAATAGATTCCGATGCACCATTGCCGGTTTACTGTATCCCTTGGGCATTCAAATCAACGATGTAACACAGAAATTGCATCGATATTGAATACAAAAGGCAAAATGTCGACTTATTTGTTAGAGGAGTAACTCTCCCAATAGTTCGTGCTTTGAGCCTTTCCTGGGATAGCAGTAATAGATTCCGATGCACCATTGCAGGTTTACTGTATCCTTTGGACCTTCGAATTAACGATGAAAAACAGAAATTGCATCGATATTGTATACAAAAGGCAAATTGTCGACTTATTTACAAGAGGAGTAACTCTTCTAATAGTTCGTGATTTTAGCCTTTCCTGGGACAGCAGTATTAGATTCCGATGCACCATTGCTGGTTTACTATATCCCTTGGACCTTCAAAACAACGATGAAACACAGAAATTGCATCAATATTGAATACAAAAGTCAAAATGGTGACTTATTTATAAGACTAGTAACTCTTCTAGTAGTTCGTGATTTTAGCCTTTCCTGGGACAGCAGTATTAGATTCCGATGCACCATTGCCGGTTTACTGTATCCCTTGGGCATTCAAATCAACGATGTAACACAGAAATTGCATCGATATTGAATACAAAAGGCAAAATGTCGACTTATTTGTTAGAGGAGTAACTCTCCCAATAGTTCGTGCTTTGAGCCTTTCCTGGGATAGCAGTAATAGATTCCGATGCACCATTGCAGGTTTACTGTATCCTTTGGACCTTCGAATTAACGATGAAAAACAGAAATTGCATCGATATTGAATACAAAAGGCAAAATGTCGACTTATTTATAAGAGGAGTAACTCTTCTAATAGTTCGTGCTTTGAGCCTTTCCTGGGACAGCAGTATTAGATTCCGATGCACCATTGCAGGTTTACTGTATCCCTTGGACCATCGAATCAACGATGAAACACCGAAATTGCATTGATATTGAATACAAAAGGCAAATTGTCGACTTATTTACAAGAGGAGTAACTCTTCTAATAGTTCGTGCTTTTAGCCTTTCCTGGGACAGCAGTATTAGATTCCGATGCACCATTGCAGGTTTACTGTATCCCATGGATCTTCAAATCAACGATGAAACACAGAAATTGCATCGATATTGTATACAAAAGGCAAAATGTCGACTTATTTACTAGCGGAGTAACTCTTCTAATAGTTCGTGCTTTTAGCCTTTCCTGGGATAGCAGTATTAGATTCCGATGCACCATTGCAGGTTTACTGTATCCCTTGGACCTTCAAATCAACGATGAAACACAGATATTGCATCGATATTGAATACAAAAGGCAAAATGTAGACTTATTTATAAGAGGAGCAACTCATCCTATAGTTCGTCCTTTGAGCCTTTCCTGGGACAGCTGTATTAGATTCCGATGCACCATTGCAGGTTTACTATATCCCGTAGACCTTCAAATCAACGATGAAACACAGAAATTGCATCAATATTGAATACAAAAGTCAAAATGGCGACTTATTTATAAGAGGAGTAACTCTTCTAGTAGTTCGTGCTTTTAGCCTTTCCTGGGACAGCAGTATTAGATTCCGATGCACCATTGCCGGTTTACTGTATCCCTTGGGCATTCAAATCAACGATGTAACACAGAAATTGCATCGATATTGAATACAAAAGGCAAAATGTCGACATATTTATTAGAGGAGTAACTCTCCTAATAGTTCGTGCCTTGAGCCTTTCCTCGGACAGCAGTATTAGATTCCGATGCACCAGTGCAGGTTTACTGTATCCCTTGGACCTTCAAAACGACGACGAAACACAGAAATTGCATCGATATTGAATACAAAAGGCAAAATGTCGACTTATTTATAAGAGGAGTAACTCTTCTAATAGTTCGTGCTTTGAGCCTTTCCTGGGACAGCAGTATTAGATTCCGATGCACCATTGCAGGTTTACTGTATCCCTTGGACCATCGAGTCAACGATGAAACACCGAAATTGCATTGATATTGAATACAAAAGGCAAATTGTCGACTTATTTACAAGAGGAGTAACTCTTCTAATAGTTCGTGTTTTTAGCCTTTCCTGGGACAGCAGTATTAGATTCCGATGCACCATTGCAGGTTTACTGTATCCCATGGATCTTCAAATCAACGATGAAACACAGAAATTGCATCGATATTGTATACAAAAGGCAAAATGTCGACTTATTTACTAGCGGAGTAACTCTTCTAATAGTTCGTGCATTTAGCCTTTCCTGGGATAGCAGTATTAGATTCCGATGCACCATTGCAGGTTTACTGTATCCCTTGGACATTCGAATCAACGATGAAACACAGAAATTGCATCGATATAGAATACAAAAGTCTAATTGTCGACTTATTAACAAGAGGAGTAACTCTTCTAATAGTTCGTGCTTTAAGCCTTTCCTGGGACAGCAGTATTAGATTCCGATGCACCATTGCAGGTTTACTGTATCCCTTGGACCTTCAAATCAACGATGAAACACAGAAATTGCATCGATATTGAATACAAAAGGCAAAATGTCGACTTATTTACAAAAGGAGTAACTCTTCTAATATTTCGCGCTTTTAGCCTTTCCTGGGACAGCAGTATTAGATTCCGATGCACCATTGCAAGTTTACTGTATCCCTTGGACTTTCAAATCAACGATGAAACACAGAAATTGCATCGATATTGAATACAAAATGCAAAATGTAGACTTATTTATAAGAGGAGTAACTCTTCTTATAGTTCGTGCTTTGAGCCTTTCCTGGGACAGCAGTATTAGATTCCGATGAACCATTGCAGGTTTACTCTATCCCTTGGACCTTCAAATCAACGATGAAACACAGAAATTGCATCAATGTGGAATACAAAAGTCAAATTGTCGACTTATTTATAAGAGGAGTGACTCTTGTAGTAGTTCGTGCTTTTAGCCTTTCCTGGGACAGCAGTATTAGATTCCGATGCACCATTGCCGGTTTACTGTATCCCTTGGGCATTCAAATCAACGATGAAACACAGAAATTGCATCGATAGTGAATACAAAAGTCAAAATGTCGACATATTTACAATAGGAGTAACTCTTCTAATAGTTCGTGCTTTGAGCCTTTCCTGGTTAGCAGTATTAGATTCCGATGCACCATTGCTGGTTTACTGTATCCCTTGGACCTTCGAATCAACGATGAAACACAGAAATTGGAACGATATTGAATACAAAATGCAAATTGTCGACTTATTTGCAAGAGGAGTAACTCTTCTAATAGTTCGTGGTTTAGCCTTTCCTGGGACAGCTGTATTAGATTCCGATGCACCATTGCAGGTTTACTGTATCCCTTGGATCTTCAAATCAACGATGAAACACAGAAATTGCATCTATATTGAATACAAAAGGCAAATTGTCGACTTATTTACAAGAGGAATAACTCTTCTAGTAGTTCGTGCTTTTAGCCTTTCCTGGGACAGCAGTATTAGATTCCGATGCACCATTGCAGGTTTACTGTACCCATTGGACCTTCAAATCAACGATGAAACACAGAAATATCATCGAAATTGAATACAAAAGGCAAAATGTCGACTTAACTACAAAAGGAGTAACTCTTCTAATAGTTCGTGATTTTAGCCTTTCCTGGGACAGCAGTATTAGAATCCGATGCACCATTCCAAGTTTACTGTATCCCTTGGACCTTCAAATCAACGATGAAACACAGAAATTGCATCGATATTGAATACAAAAGGCAAAATGTATACTTATTTATAAGAGGAGTAACTCTTCTTATAGTTCGTGTTTGAGCCTTTCCTGGGACAGCAGTATTAGATTCCGATGAACCATTGCAGGTTTACTATATCCCTTGGACCTTCAAATCAACGATGAAACACAGAAATTGCATCAATATTGAATACAAAAGTCAAAATGTCGATTTATTTTAAAGAGGAGTAACTCTTCTAGTAGTTCGTGTTTTAACCTTTCCTGGGACAGCAGTATTAGATTCCGATGCACCGTTGCCGGTTTACTGTATCCCTTGGGCATTCAAATCAACGATGTAACACAGAAATTGCATCGATATTGAATACAAAATGCAAAATGTAGACTTATTTATAAGAGGAGTAACTCTTCTTATAGTTTGTGCTTTGAGCCTTTCCTGGGACAGCAGTATTATATTCCGAAGCACCATTGCAGGTTTACTGTATCCCTTGGACCTTCGAATCAACGATGAAACACCGAAATTGCATCGATATTGAATACAAAAGGCAAATTGTCGACTTATTTACAAGAGGAGTAACTGTTCTAATAGTTCGTGCTTTTAGCCTTTCCTGGGACAGCAGTATTAGATTCCGATGCACCATTGCAGGATTACTGTATCCCTTGGATCTTCAAATCAATGATGAAAAACAGAAATTGCATTGATAGTGAATACAAAAGGCAAAATGTCGACTTATTTACAAGATGAGTAACTCTTCTAATAGTTCGTGCTTTGAGCCTTTCCTGGGATAGCAGTATTAGATTCCGATGCACCATTGCAGGTTTACTGTATCCCTTGGACCTTCGAATCAACGATGAAACACAGAAATTGGATCGATATTGAATACAAAAGTCAAAATGTCGACTTATTTATAAGAGGAGTAACTCTTCTAGTAGTTCGTGCTTTTAGCCTTTCCTGGGACAGCAGTATTAGATTCCGATGCACCATTGCCGGTTTACTGTATCCCTTGGGCATTCAAATCAACGATGAAACACAGAAATTGCATCGATATTGAATACAAAAGGCAAAATGACGTGTTATTTATAAGAAGAGTAACTCTTCTAATTGTTCGTGCATTGAGCCGTTCCTGGGACAGCAGTATTAGATTCCGAAGCACCATTGCAGGTTTACTGTATGCCGTATACCTTCAAATCAACGATGAAACACAGAAATTGCATCGATAGTGAATACAAAAGGCAAAATGTCGACTTATTTACAAGATGAGTAACTCTTCTAATAGTTCGTGCTTTGAGCCTTTCCTGGGATAGCAGTATTAGATTCCGATGCACCATTGCAGGTTTACTGTATCCCTTGGACCTTCGAATCAACGATGAAACACAGAAATTGGATCGATATTGAATACAAAATGCAAATTGTCGACTTATTTGCAAGAGGAGTAACTCTTCTAATAGTTCGTGTTTTAGCCTTTCCTGGGACAGCAGTATTAGATTCCGATGCACCATTGCAGGTTTACTGTATCCCTTGGACCTTCGAATCAACGATGAAACACAGAAATTGCGTCGATATGAAATACAAAATGAAAATTGTCGACTTATTTGCAACAGGAGTAACCTTTCTAATAGTTCGTGAATTTAGTCTTTAGTGGGACAGCAGTATTAGATTCCGATGCACCATTGCAGGTTTACTGCATCCCTTGGACCTTCAAATCAACGATGAAAGACAGAAATTGCATCGATATTGAATTCAAAAGGCAAAATGTCGACTTATTTACAAAAGGAGTAACTCTTCTAATATTTCGTGCTTTTGGCCTTTCCTGGAAAAGCAGTATTAGATTCCGATGCACCTTTGCAGGTTTACTGTATCCCTTGGACCTTCAAATACGCGATGGAACACAGAAATTGCATCATTATTGAATACAAAAGGCAAAATGTAGACTTATTTATAAGAGGAGTAACTCTTCTTATAGTTCGTGCTTTGAGCCTTTCCTGGGACAGCAGTATTAGATTCCGATGAACCATTGCAGGTTTACTATATCCCTTGGACCTTCAAATCAACGATGAAACACAGAAATTGCATCAATATTGAATACAAAAGTCAAAATGTCGACTTATTTATAAGAGGAGTAACTCTTCTAGTAGTTCGTGCTTTTAGCCTTTCCTGGGACAGCAGTATTAGATTCCGATGCACCATTGCCGGTTTACTGTATCCCTTGGGCATTCAAATCAACGATAAAACACAGAAATTGCATCGATATCGAATACAAAAGGCAAAATGTCGATTTATTTATAAGAGGAGTAACTCCTCTAATAGTTCGTGCATTGAGCCTTTCCTGGGATAGCAGTATTAGATTCCGATGCACCATTGCAGGTTTACTGTATCCCTTGGACCTTCGAATCAACGATGAAACACAGAAATTGGATCGATAGTGAATACAAAAGGCAAAATGTCGACTTATTTACAAGATGAGTAACTCTTCTAATAGTTCGTGCTTTGAGCCTTTCCTGGGATAGCAGTATTAGATTCCGATGCACCATTGCAGGTTTACTGTATCCCTTGGACCTTCGAATCAACGATGAAACACAGAAATTGGATCGATATTGAATACAAAATGCAAATTGTCGACTTATTTGCAAGAGGAGTAACTCTTCTAATAGTTCGTGTTTTAGCCTTTCCTGGGACAGCAGTATTAGATTCCGATGCACCATTGCAGGTTTACTGTATCCCTTGGACCTTCGAATCAACGATGAAACACAGAAATTGCGTCGATATGAAATACAAAATGAAAATTGTCGACTTATTTGCAACAGGAGTAACCTTTCTAATAGTTCGTGAATTTAGTCTTTAGTGGGACAGCAGTATTAGATTCCGATGCACCATTGCAGGTTTACTGCATCCCTTGGACCTTCAAATCAACGATGAAAGACAGAAATTGCATCGATATTGAATTCAAAAGGCAAAATGTCGACTTATTTACAAAAGGAGTAACTCTTCTAATATTTCGTGCTTTTGGCCTTTCCTGGAAAAGCAGTATTAGATTCCGATGCACCTTTGCAGGTTTACTGTATCCCTTGGACCTTCAAATACGCGATGGAACACAGAAATTGCATCATTATTGAATACAAAAGGCAAAATGTAGACTTATTTATAAGAGGAGTAACTCTTCTTATAGTTCGTGCTTTGAGCCTTTCCTGGGACAGCAGTATTAGATTCCGATGAACCATTGCAGGTTTACTATATCCCTTGGACCTTCAAATCAACGATGAAACACAGAAATTGCATCAATATTGAATACAAAAGTCAAAATGTCGACTTATTTATAAGAGGAGTAACTCTTCTAGTAGTTCGTGCTTTTAGCCTTTCCTGGGACAGCAGTATTAGATTCCGATGCACCATTGCCGGTTTACTGTATCCCTTGGGCATTCAAATCAACGATAAAACACAGAAATTGCATCGATATCGAATACAAAAGGCAAAATGTCGATTTATTTATAAGAGGAGTAACTCCTCTAATAGTTCGTGCATTGAGCCCTTCCTGGGACAGCAGTATTAGATTCCGATGCACCATTGCAGGTTTACTGTATGCCGAGGACCTTCAAATCAACGATGAAACACAGAAATTGCATCGATAGTGAATACAAAAGGCAAAATGTCGACTTATTTACAAGATGAGTAACTCTTCTAATAGTTCGTGCTTTGAGCCTTTCCTGGGATAGCAGTATTAGATTCCGATGCACAATTGCAGGTTTACTGTATCCCTTGGACCTTCGAATCAACGATGAAACACAGAAATTGGATCGATATTGAATACAAAATGCAAATTGTCGACTTATTTGCAAGAGGAGTAACTCTTCTAATATTTCGTGTTTTAGCCTTTCCTGGGACAGCAGTATTAGACTCCGATGCACCATAGCAGGTTTACTGTATCCCTTGGACCTTCGAATCAACGATGAAACACAGAAATTGCGTCGATATTAAATACAAAATGCAAATTGTCGACTTATTTGCAACAGGGGTAACCTTTCTAATAGTTCGTGATTTTAGCCTTTCCTGGGACAGCAGTATTAGATTCCGATGCACCATTGCAGGTTTACTGCATCCCTTGGACCTTCAAATCAACGATGAAACACAGAAATTGCATCGATATAGAATACAAAAGGCAAATTGTCGACTTATTTACAAGAGGAGTTACACTTCTAATAGTTCGTGATTTTAGCCTTTCCTGGGACAGCAGTATTAGATTCCGATGCACCATTTCAGGTTTACTGTATCCCTTGGACCTTCGAATCAACGATGAAACACAGAAATTGCATCGATATTGAATACAAAAGGCAAATTGTCGACTTATTATAAGAGGAGTAACTCTTCTAATAGTTCGTGATTTAGCCTTTCCTGGGACAGCAGTATTAGATTCCGATGCACCATTGCAGGTTTACTGTATCCCTTGGACCCTCGAATCAACGATGAAACACAGAAATTGCGTCGATATGAAATACAAAATGAAAATTGTCGACTTATTTGCAACAGGAGTAACCTTTCTAATAGTTCGTGAATTTAGCCTTTAGTGGGACAGCAGTATTAGATTCCGATGCACCATTGCAGGTTTACTGCATCCCTTGGACCTTCAAATCAACGATGAAAGACAGAAATTGCATCGATATTGAATTCAAAAGGCAAAAGGTCGACTTATTTACAAGAGGAGTAACTCTTCTAATATTTCGTGCTTTTGGCCTTTCCTGGAAAAGCAGTATTAGATTCCGATGCACCTTTGCAGGTTTACTGTATCCCTTGGACCTTCAAATACGCGATGGAACACAGAAATTGCATCATTATTGAATACAAAAGGCAAAATGTAGACTTATTTATAAGAGGAGTAACTCTTCTTATAGTTCGTGCTTTGAGCCTTTCCTGGGACAGCAGTATTAGATTCCGATGAACCATTGCAGGTTTACTATATCCCTTGGACCTTCAAATCAACGATGAAACACAGAAATTGCATCAATATTGAATACAAAAGTCAAAATGTCGACTTATTTATAAGAGGAGTAACTCTTCTAGTAGTTCGTGCTTTTAGCCTTTCCTGGGACAGCAGTATTAGATTCCGATGCACCATTGCCGGTTTACTGTATCCCTTGGGCATTCAAATCAACGATAAAACACAGAAATTGCATCGATATCGAATACAAAAGGCAAAATATCGATTTATTTATAAGAGGAGTAACTCCTCTAATAGTTCGTGCATTGAGCCCTTCCTGGGACAGCAGTATTAGATTCCGATGCACCATTGCAGGTTTACTGTATGCCGTGGACCTTCAAATCAACGATGAAACACAGAAATTGCATCGATAGTGAATACAAAAGGCAAAATGTCGACTTATTTACAAGATGAGTAACTCTTCTAATAGTTCGTGCTTTGAGCCTTTCCTGGGATAGCAGTATTAGATTCCGATGCACAATTGCAGGTTTACTGTATCCCTTGGACCTTCGAATCAACGATGAAACACAGAAATTGCATCGATAGTGAATACAAAAGGCAAAATGTCGACTTATTTACAAGATGAGTAACTCTTCTAATAGTTCGTGCTTTGAGCCTTTCCTGGGATAGCAGTATTAGATTCCGATGCACCTTTGCAGGTTTACTGTATCCCTTGGACCTTCAAATACGCGATGGAACACAGAAATTGCATCGATATTGAATACAAAAGGCAAAATGTAGACTTATTTATAAGAGGAGTAACTCTTCTTAAGGTTCGTGCTTTGAGCCTTTCCTGGGACAGCAGTATTAGATTCCGATGCACCATTGCAGGTTTACTATATCCCGTAGACCTTCAAATCAACGATGAAACACAGAAATTGCATCAATATTGAATACAAAAGTCAAAATGGTGACTTATTTATAAGACTAGTAACTCTTCTAGTAGTTCGTGCTTTTAGCCTTTCCTGGGACAGCAGTATTAGATTCCGATGCACCATTGCCGGTTTACTGTATCCCTTGGGCATTCAAATCAACGATGTAACACAGAAATTGCATCGATATTGAATACAAAAGGCAAAATGTCGACTTATTTATTAGAGGAGTAACTCTCCCAATAGTTCGTGCTTTGAGCCTTTCCTGGGATAGCAGTAATAGATTCCGATGCACCATTGCAGGTTTACTGTATCCTTTGGACCTTCGAATTAACGATGAAAAACAGAAATTGCATCGATATTGTATACAAAAGGCAAATTGTCGACTTATTTACAAGAGGAGTAACTCTTCTAATAGTTCGTGCTTTTAGCCTTTCCTGGGACAGCAGTATTAGATTCCGATGCACCATTGCAGGTTTACTATATCCCTTGGACCTTCAAAACAACGATGAAACACAGAAATTGCATCGATATTGTATACAAAAGGCAAATTGTCGACTTACTTACAAGAGGAGTAACTCTTCTAATAGTTCGTGCTTTTAGCCTTTCCTGGGACAGCAGTATTAAATTCCGATGCACCATTGCAGGTTTACTATATCCCTTGGACCTTCAAATCAACGATGAAACACAGAAATTGCATCGATATTGAATACAAAAGGCAAAATGTCGACTTATTTAGAAGAGGAGTAACTCTTTTAATAGTTCGTGCTTTTAGCCTTTCCTGAGACAGCAGTAATAGATTCCGATGCACCATTGCAGCTTTACTGTATCCCTTGGACCTTCAAATCAACGATGAAACACAGATATTGCATCGATATTGAATACAAAAGGCAAAATGTAGACTTATTTATAAGAGGAGCAACTCTTCCTATAGTTCGTCCTTTGAGCCTTTCCTGGGACAGCTGTATTAGATTCCGATGCACCATTGCAGGTTTACTATATCCCGTAGACCTTCAAATCAACGATGAAACACAGAAATTGCATCAATATTGAATACAAAAGTCAAAATGGCGACTTATTTACAAGAGGAGTAACTCTTCTAGTAGTTCGTGCTTTTAGCCTTTCCTGGGACAGCAGTATTAGATTCCGATGCACCATGGCCGGTTCACTGTATCCCTTGGGCATTCAAATCAACGATGTAACACAGAAATTGCATCGATATTGAATACAAAAGGCAAAATGTCGACATATTTATTAGAGGAGTAACTCTCCTAATAGTTCGTGCTTTGAGCCTTTCCTCGGACAGCAGTATTAGATTCCGATGCACCAGTGCAGGTTTACTGTATCCCTTGGACCTTCAAAACGACGACGAAACACAGAAATTGCATCGATATTGAATACAAAAGGCAAAATGTCGACTTATTTATAAGAGGAGTAACTCTTCTAATAGTTCGTGCTTTGAGCCTTTCCTGGGACAGCAGTATTAGATTCCGATGCACCATTGCAGGTTTACTGTATCCCTTGGACCATCGAATCAACGATGAAACACCGAAATTGCATTGATATTGAATACAAAAGGCAAATTGTCGACTTATTTACAAGAGGAGTAACTCTTCTAATTGTTCGTGCTTTTAGCCTTTCCTGGGACAGCAGTATTAGATTCCGATGCACCATTGCAGGTTTACTGTATCCCATGGATCTTCAAATCAACGATGAAACACAGAAATTGCATCGATATTGTATACAAAAGGCAAAATGTCGACTTATTTACAAGAGGAGTAACTCTTCTAATATTTCGCGCTTTTAGCCTTTCCTGGGACAGCAGTATTAGATTCCGATGCACCATTGCAAGTTTACTGTATCCCTTGGACTTTCAAATCAACGATGAAACACAGAAATTGCATCGATATTGAATACAAAATGCAAAATGTAGACTTATTTATAAGAGGAGTAACTCTTCTTATAGTTCGTGATTTTAGCCTTTCCTTTGACAGCAGTATTAGAATCCGATGCACCATTCCAAGTTTACTGTATCCCTTGGACCTTCGAATCAACGATGAAACACAGAAATTGGAACGATATTGAATACAAAATGCAAATTGTCGACTTATTTGCAAGAGGAGTAACTCTTCTAATAGTTCGTGGTTTAGCCTTTCCTGGGACAGCTGTATTAGATTCCGATGCACCATTGCAGGTTTACTGTATCCCTTGGATCTTCAAATCAACGATGAAACACAGAACTTGCATCTATATTGAATACAAAAGGCAAATTGTCGACTTATTTACAAGAGGAATAACTCTTCTAGTAGTTCGTGCTTTTAGCCTTTCCTGGGACAGCAGTATTAGATTCCGATGCACCATTGCAGGTTTACTGTACCCATTGGACCTTCAAATCAACGATGAAACACAGAAATATCATCGAAATTGAATACAAAAGGCAAAATGTCGACTTAACTACAAAAGGAGTAACTCTTCTAATAGTTCGTGATTTTAGCCTTTCCTGGGACAGCAGTATTAGAATCCGATGCACCATTCCAAGTTTACTGTATCCCTTGGACCTTCAAATCAACGATGAAACACAGAAATTGCATCGATATTGAATACAAAAGGCAAAATGTAGATTTATTTATAAGAGGAGTAACTCTTCTTATAGTTCGTGTTTGAGCCTTTCCTGGGACAGCAGTATTAGATTCCGATGCACCATTGCAGGTTTACTGTATCCCTTGGATCTTCAAATCAATGATGAAAAACAGAAATTGCATTGATATTGTATACAAAAGGCAAAATGTCGACTTATTTCTAAGCGGAGTAACTCTTCTAATAGTCCGTGATTTTAGCCTTTCCTGGGATAGCAGTATTAGATTCCGATGCACCATTGCAGGTTAACTGTATCCCTTGGACATTCGAATCAACGATGAAACACAGAAATTGCATCGATATTGAATACAAAAGGCAAATTGTCGACTTATTTACAAGAGGAGTAGCTCTTCTAATAGTTCGTGCTTTTAGCCTTTCCTGGGACAGCAGTATTAGATTCCGATGCACCATTGAAGGTTTACTGTATCCCTTGGACCTTCAAATCAACGATGAAGCACAGAAGTTTCATCGATATTGAATACAAAAGGCAAAATGTCGACTTATTTACAAAAGGAGTAACTCTTCTAATAGTTCGTGCTTTTAGCCTTTCCTGGAACAGCAGTATTAGATTCCGATGCACCTTTGCAGGTTTACTGTATCCCTTGGACCTTCAAATACGCGATGGAACACAGAAATTGCATCATTATTGAATACAAAAGGCAAAATGTAGACTTATTTATAAGAGGAGTAACTCTTCTTATAGTTCGTGCTTTGAGCCTTTCCTGGGACAGCAGTATTAGATTCCAATGAACCATTGCAGGTTTATTATATCCCTTGGACCTTCAAATCAACGACGAAACACAGAAATTGCATCAATATTGAATACAAAAGTCAAAATGTCGACTTATTTATAAGAGGAGTAACTCTTCTTATAGTTCGTGCTTTGAGCCTTTCCTGGGACAGCAGTATTAGATTCCGATGAACCATTGCAGGTTTACTATATCCCTTGGACCGTCAAATCAACGATGAAACACAGAAATTGCATCAATATTGAATACAAAAGTCAAAATGTCGACTTATTTATAAGAGGAGTAACTCTTCAAGTAGTTCGTGCTTTTAGCCTTTCCTGGGACAGCAGTATTAGATTCCGATGCACCATTGCCGGTTTACTGTATCCCTTGGGCATTCAAATCAACGATGAAACACAGAAATTGCATCGATATTGAATACAAAAGGCAAAATGACGAGTTATTTATAAGAAGAGTAACTCTTCTAATAGTTCGTGCATTGAGCCCTTCCTGGGACAGCAGTATTAGATTCCGAAGCACCATTGCAGGTTTACTGTATGCCGTGGACCTTCAAATCAACGATGAAACACAGAAATTGCATCGATAGTGAATACAAAAGGCAAAATGTCGACTTATTTACAAGATGAGTAACTCTTCTAATAGTTCGTGCTTTGAGCCTTTCCTGGGATAGCAGTATTAGTTTCCGATGCACCATTGCAGGTTTACTGTATCCCTTGGACCTTCGAATCAACGATGAAACACAGAAATTGGATCGATATTGAATACAAAATGCAAAATGTCGACTTATTTGCAAGTGGAGTAACTCTTCTAATAGTTCGTGTTTTAACCTTTCCTGGGACAGCAGTATTAGATTCCGATGCTCCATTGCAGGTTTACTGTATCCCTTGGACCTTCGAATCAACGATGAAACAAAGAAATTGCGTCGATATGAAATACAAAATGAAAATTGTCGACTTATTTGCAACAGAAGTAACCTTTCTAATAGTTCGTGATTTTAGCCTTTAGTGGGACAGCAGTATTAGATTCCGATGCACCATTGCAGGTTTACTGCATCCCTTGGACCTTCAAATCAACGATGAAAGACAGAAATTGCATCGATATTGAATACAAAAGGCAAAATGTCGACTTATTTATAAGAGGAGTAACTCTTCTAATATTTCGTGCTTTTGGCCTTTCCTGGAACAGCAGTATTAGATTCCGATGCACCTTTGCAGGTTTACTGTATCCCTTGGACCTTCAAATACGCGATGGAACACAGAAATTGCATCATTATTGAATACAAAAGGCAAAATGTAGACTTATTTATAAGAGGAGTAACTCTTCTTATAGTTCGTGCTTTGAGCCTTTCCTGGGACAGCAGTATTAGATTCCGATGAACCATTGCAGGTTTACTATATCCCTTGGACCTTCAAATCAACGATGAAACACAGAAATTGCATCAATATTGAATACAAAAGTCAAAATGTCGACTTATTTATAAGAGGAGTAACTCTTCTAGTAGTTCGTGTTTTTTGCCTTTCCTGGGACAGCAGTATTAGATTCCGATGCACCATTGCCGGTTTACTGTATCCCTTGGGCATTCAAATCAACGATAAAACACAGAAATTGCATCGATATTGAATACAAAAGGCAAAATGTCGATTTATTTATAAGAGGAGTAACTCCTCTAACAGTTCGTGCATTGAGCCCTTCCTGGGACAGCAGTATTAGATTCCGATGCACCATTGCAGGTTTACTGTATGCCGTGGACCTTCAAATCAACGATGAAACACAGAAATTGCATCGATAGTGAATACAAAAGGCAAAATGTCGACTTATTTACAAGATGAGTAACTTTTCTAATAGTTCGTGCTTTGAGCGTTTCCTGGGATAGCAGTATTAGATTCCGATGCACCATTGCAGGTTTACTGTATCCCTTGGACCTTCGAATCAACGATGAAACACAGAAATTGGATCGATATTGAATACAAAATGCAAATTGTCGACTTATTTGCAAGAGGAGTAACTCTTCTAATATTTCGTGTTTTAGCCTTTCCTGGGACAGCAGTATTAGATTCCGATGCACCATTGCAGGTTTACTGTATCCCTTGGACCTTCGAATCAACGATGAAACACAGAAATTGCGTCGATATTAAATACAAAATGCAAGTTGTCGACTTATTTGCAACAGGAGTAACCTTTCTAATAGTTCGTGATTTTAGCCTTTCCTGGGACAGCAGTATTAGATTCCGATGCACCATTGCAGGTTTACTGCATCCCTTGGACCTTCAAATCAACGATGAAAGACAGAAATTGCATCGATATTGAATACAAAAGGCAAAATGTCGACTTATTTACAAGAGGAGTAACTCTTCTAATATTTCGTGCTTTTAGCCTTTCCTGGAACAGCAGTATTAGATTCCGATGCACCTTTGCAGGTTTACTGTATCCCTTGGACCTTCAAATACGCGATGGAACACAGAAATTGTATCGATATTGAATACAAAAGGCAAAATGTAGACTTATTTATAAGAGGAGTAACTCTTCTTAAGGTTCGTGCTTTGAGCCTTTCCTGGGACAGCAGTATTAGATTCCGATGCACCATTGCAGGTTTACTATATCCCGTAGAGCTTCAAATCAACGATGAAACACAGAAATTGCATCAATATTGAATACAAAAGTCAAAATGGTGACTTATTTATAAGACTAGTAACTCTTCTAGTAGTTCGTGCTTTTAGCCTTTCCTGGGACAGCAGTATTAGATTCCGATGCACCATTGCCGGTTTACTGTATCCCTTGGGCATTCAAATCAACGATGTAACACAGAAATTGCATCGATATTGAATACAAAAGGCAAAATGTCGACTTATTTATTAGAGGAGTAACTCTCCCAATAGTTTGTGCTTTGAGCCTTTCCTGGGAAAGCAGTATTGCGATTTCGATGCACCATTGCAGGTTTACTGTATCCCTTTGACCTTCAAATCAACGATGAAACACAGAAATTGAAACGATATTGAATACAAAAGGCAAAATGTCGACTTAATTATAAGAGGAGTAACTCTTCTAGTAGTTCGTGCTTTGAGCCTTTCCTGGGATAGCAGTAATAGATTCCGATGCACCATTGCAGGTTTACTGTATCCTTTGGACCTTCGAATTAACGATGAAACACAGAAATTGCATCGATATTGTATACAAAAGGCAAATTGTCGACTTATTTACAAGAGGAGTAACTCTTCTAATAGTTCGTGCTTTTAGCCTTTCCTGGGACAGCAGTATTAGATTCCGATGCACCATTGCAGGTTTACTATATCCCTTGGACCTTCAAATCAACGATGAAACACAGAAATTGCATCGATATTGAATACAAAAGGCAAAATGTCGACTTATTTACAAGAGGAGTAACTCTTCTAATAGTTCGTGCTTTTAGCCTTTCCTGGGACAGCAGTATTAGAATCCGATGCACCATTCCAAGTTTACTGTATCCCTTGGACCTTCAAATCAACGATGAAACACAGAAATTGCATCGATATTGAATACAAAAGGCAAAATGTATACTTATTTATAAGAGGAGTAACTCTTCTTATAGTTCGTGTTTGAGCCTTTCCTGGGACAGCAGTATTAGATTCCGATGAACCATTGCAGGTTTACTATATCCCTTGGACCTTCAAATCAACGATGAAACACAGAAATTGCATCAATATTGAATACAAAAGTCAAAATGTCGATTTATTTTAAAGAGGAGTAACTCTTCTAGTAGTTCGTGTTTTAACCTTTCCTGGGACAGCAGTATTAGATTCCGATGCACCGTTGCCGGTTTACTGTATCCCTTGGGCATTCAAATCAACGATGTAACACAGAAATTGCATCGATATTGAATACAAAATGCAAAATGTAGACTTATTTATAAGAGGAGTAACTCTTCTTATAGTTTGTGCTTTGAGCCTTTCCTGGGCCAGCAGTATTATATTCCGAAGCACCATTGCAGGTTTACTGTATCCCTTGGACCTTCGAATCAACGATGAAACACCGAAATTGCATCGATATTGAATACAAAAGGCAAATTGTCGACTTATTTACAAGAGGAGTAACTGTTCTAATAGTTCGTGCTTTTAGCCTTTCCTGGGACAGCAGTATTAGATTCCGATGCACCATTGCAGGTTTACTGTATCCCTTGGATCTTCAAATCAATGATGAAAAACAGAAATTGCATTGATAGTGAATACAAAAGGCAAAACGTCGACTTATTTACAAGATGAGTAACTCTTCTAATAGTTCGTGCTTTGAGCCTTTCCTGGGATAGCAGTATTAGATTCCGATGCACCATTGCAGGTTTACTGTATCCCTTGGACCTTCGAATCAACGATGAAACACAGAAATTGGATCGATATTGAATACAAAAGTCAAAATGTCGACTTATTTATAAGAGGAGTAACTCTTCTAGTAGTTCGTGCTTTTAGCCTTTCCTGGGACAGCAGTATTAGATTCCGATGCACCATTGCCGGTTTACTGTATCCCTTGGGCATTCAAATCAACGATGAAACACAGAAATTGCATCGATATTGAATACAAAAGGCAAAATGACGTGTTATTTATAAGAAGAGTAACTCTTCTAATTGTTCGTGCATTGAGCCGTTCCTGGGACAGCAGTATTAGATTCCGAAGCACCATTGCAGGTTTACTGTATGCCGTAGACCTTCAAATCAACGATGAAACACAGAAATTGCATCGATAGTGAATACAAAAGGCAAAATGTCGACTTATTTACAAGATGAGTAACTCTTCTAATAGTTCGTGCTTTGAGCCTTTCCTGGGATAGCAGTATTAGATTCCGATGCACCATTGCAGGTTTACTGTATCCCTTGGACCTTCGAATCAACGATGAAACACAGAAATTGGATCGATATTGAATACAAAATGCAAATTGTCGACTTATTTGCAAGAGGAGTAACTCTTCTAATAGTTCGTGTTTTAGCCTTTTCTGGGACAGCAGTATTAGATTCCGATGCACCATTGCAGGTTTACTGTATCCCTTGGACCTTCGAATCAACGATGAAACACAGAAATTGCGTCGATATGAAATACAAAATGAAAATTGTCGACTTATTTGCAACAGGAGTAACCTTTCTAATAGTTCGTGAATTTAGCCTTTAGTGGGACAGCAGTATTAGATTCCGATGCACCATTGCAGGTTTACTGCATCCCTTGGACCTTCAAATCAACGATGAAAGACAGAAATTGCATCGATATTGAATTCAAAAGGCAAAATGTCGACTTATTTACAAGAGGAGTAACTCTTCTAATATTTCGTGCTTTGGCCTTTCCTGGAAAAGCAGTATTAGATTCCGATGCACCTTTGCAGGTTTACTGTATCCCTTGGACCTTCAAATACGCGATGGAACACAGAAATTGCATCATTATTGAATACAAAAGGCAAAATGTAGACTTATTTATAAGAGGAGTAACTCTTCTTATAGTTCGTGCTTTGAGCCTTTCCTGGGACAGCAGTATTAGATTCCGATGAACCATTGCAGGTTTACTATATCCCTTGGACCTTCAAATCAACGATGAAACACAGAAATTGCATCAATATTGAATACAAAAGTCAAAATGTCGACTTATTTATAAGAGGAGTAACTCTTCTAGTAGTTCGTCCTTTTAGCCTTTCCTGGGACAGCAGTATTAGATTCCGATGCACCATTGCCGGTTTACTGTATCCCTTGGGCATTCAAATCAACGATAAAACACAGAAATTGCATCGATATCGAATACAAAAGGCAAAATGTCGATTTATTTATAAGAGGAGTAACTCCTCTAATAGTTCGTGCATTGAGCCCTTCCTGGGACAGCAGTATTAGATTCCGATGCACCATTGCAGGTTTACTGTATGCCGTGGACCTTCAAATCAACGATGAAACACAGAAATTGCATCGATAGTGAATACAAAAGGCAAAATGTCGACTTATTTACAAGATGAGTAACTCTTCTAATAGTTCGTGCTTTGAGCCTTTCCTGGGATAGCAGTATTAGATTCCGATGCACAATTGCAGGTTTACTGTATCCCTTGGACCTTCGAATCAACGATGAAACACAGAAATTGGATCGATATTGAATACAAAATGCAAATTGTCGACTTATTTGCAAGAGGAGTAACTCTTCTAATATTTCGTGTTTTAGCCTTTCCTGGGACTGCAGTATTAGACTCCGATGCACCATAGCAGGTTTACTGTATCCCTTGGACCTTCGAATCAACGATGAAACACAGAAATTGCGTCGATATTAAATACAAAATGCAAATTGTCGACTTATTTGCAACAGGGGTAACCTTTCTAATAGTTCGTGATTTTAGCCTTTCCTGGGACAGCAGTATTAGATTCCGATGCACCATTGCAGGTTTACTGCATCCCTTGGACCTTCAAATCAACGATGAAAGACAGAAACTGCATCGATATTGAATACAAAAGGCAAAATATCGACTTATTTACAAGAGGAGTAACTCTTCTAATATTTCGTGCTTTTAGCCTTTCCTCGAACAGCAGTATTAGATTCCGATGCACCTTTGCAGGTTTACTGTATCCCTTGGACCTTCAAATACGCGATGGAACACAGAAATTGCATCGATATTGAATACAAAAGGCAAAATGTAGACTTATTTATAAGAGGAGTAACTCTTTTAAGGTTCGTGCTTTGAGCCTTTCCTGGGACAGCAGTATTAGATTCCGATGCACCATTGCAGGTTTACTATATCCCGTAGACCTTCAAATCAACGATGAAACACAGAAATTGCATCAATATTGAATACAAAAGTCAAAATGGTGACTTTTTTATAAGACTAGTAACTCTTCTAGTAGTTCGTGCTTTTAGCCTTTCCTGGGACAGCAGTATTAGATTCCGATGCACCATTGCCGGTTTACTGTATCCCTTGGGCATTCAAATCAACGATGTAACACAGAAATTGCATCGATATTGAATACAAAAGGCAAAATGTCGACTTATTTATTAGAGGAGTAACTCTCCCAATAGTTCGTGCTTTGAGCCTTTCCTGGGATAGCAGTAATAGATTCCGATGCACCATTGCAGGTTTACTGTATCCTTTGGACCTTCGAATTAACGATGAAAAACAGAAATTGCATCGATATTGTATACAAAAGGCAAATTGTCGACTTATTTACAAGAGGAGTAACTCTTCTAATAGTTCGTGCTTTTAGCCTTTCCTGGGACAGCAGTATTAGATTCCGATGCACCATTGCAGGTTTACTATATCCCTTGGACCTTCAAAACAACGATGAAACACAGAAATTGCATCGATATTGTATACAAAAGGCAAATTGTCGACTTACTTACAAGAGGAGTAACTCTTCTAATAGTTCGTGCTTTTAGCCTTTCCTGGGACAGCAGTATTAAATTCCGATGCACCATTGCAGGTTTACTATATCCCTTGGACCTTCAAATCAACGATGAAACACAGAAATTGCATCGATATTGAATACAAAAGGCAAAATGTCGACTTATTTAGAAGAGGAGTAACTCTTTTAATAGTTCGTGCTTTTAGCCTTTCCTGAGACAGCAGTATTAGATTCCGATGCACCATTGCAGGTTTACTATATCCCGTAGACCTTCAAATCAACAATGAAACACAGAAATTGCATCATAATTGAATACAAAAGTCAAAATGGCGACTTATTTACAAGAGGAGTAACTCTTCTAGTAGTTCGTGCTTTTAGCCTTTCCTGGGACAGCAGTATTAGATTCCGATGCACCATGGCCGGTTCACTGTATCCCTTGGGCATTCAAATCAACGATGTAACACAGAAATTGCACACGATATTGAATACAAAAGGCAAAATGTCGACATATTTATTAGAGGAGTAACTCTCCTAATAGTTCGTGCTTTGAGCCTTTCCTCGGACAGCAGTATTAGATTCCGATGCACCAGTGCAGGTTTACTGTATCCCTTGGACCTTCAAAACGACGACGAAACACAGAAATTGCATCGATATTGAAAACAAAAGGCAAAATGTCGACTTATTTATAAGAGGAGTAACTCTTCTAATAGTTCGTGCTTTGAGCCTTTCCTGGGACAGCAGTATTAGATTCCGATGCACCATTGCAGGTTTACTGTATCCCTTGGACCATCGAATCAACGATGAAACACCGAAATTGCATTGATATTGAATACAAAAGGCAAATTGTCGACTTATTTACAAGAGGAGTAACTCTTCTAATAGTTCGTGCTTTTAGCCTTTCCTGGGACAGCAGTATTAGATTCCGATGCACCATTGCAGGTTTACTGTATCCCATGGATCTTCAAATCAACGATGAAACACAGAAATTGCATCGATATTGTATACAAAAGGCAAAATGTCGACTTATTTACTAGCGGAGTAACGCTTCTAATAGTTCGTGCTTTTAGCCTTTCCTGGGATAGCAGTATTAGATTCCGATGCACCATTGCAGGTTTACTGTATCCCTTGGACCTTCAAATCAACGATGAAACACAGAAATTGCATCGATATTGAATACAAAAGGCAAAATGTCGACTTATTTACAAGAGGAGTAACTCTTCTAATATTTCGCGCTTTTAGCCTTTCCTGGGACAGCAGTATTAGATTCCGATGCACCATTGCAAGTTTACTGTATCCCTTGGACTTTCAAATCAACGATGAAACACAGAAATTGCATCGATATTGAATACAAAATGCAAAATGTAGACTTATTTATAAGAGGAGTAACTCTTCTTATAGTTCGTGATTTTAGCCTTTCCTTTGACAGCAGTATTAGAATCCGATGCACCATTCCAGGTTTACTGTATCCCTTGGACCTTCGAATCAACGATGAAACACAGAAATTGGAACGATATTGAATACAAAATGCTAATTGTCGACTTATTTGCAAGAGGAGTAACTCTTCTAATAGTTCGTGGTTTAGCCTTTCCTGGGACAGCTGTATTAGATTCCGATGCACCATTGCAGGTTTAGTGTATCCCTTGGATCTTCAAATCAACGATGAAACACAGAACTTGCATCTATATTGAATACAAAAGGCAAATTGTCGACTTATTTACAAGAGGAATAACTCTTCTAGTAGTTCGTGCTTTTAGCCTTTCCTGGGACAGCAGTATTAGATTCCGATGCACCATTGCAGGTTTACTGTACCCATTGGACCTTCAAATCAACGATGAAACACAGAAATATCATCGAAATTGAATACAAAAGGCAAAATGTCGACTTAACTACAAAAGGAGTAACTCTTCTAATAGTTCGTGATTTTAGCCTTTCCTGGGACAGCAGTATTAGAATCCGATGCACCATTCCAAGTTTACTGTATCCCTTGGACCTTCAAATCAACGATGAAACACAGAAATTGCATCGATATTGAATACAAAAGGCAAAATGTAGATTTATTTATAAGAGGAGTAACTCTTCTTATAGTTCGTGTTTGAGCCTTTCCTGGGACAGCAGTATTAGATTCCGATGAACCATTGCAGGTTTACTATATCCCTTGGACCTTCAAATCAACGATGAAACACAGAAATTGCATCAATATTGAATACAAAAGTCAAAATGTCGATTTATTTTAAAGAGGAGTAACTCTTCTAGTAGTTCGTGTTTTAACATTTCCTGGGACAGCAGTATTAGATTCCGATGCACCGTTGCCGGTTTACTGTATCCCTTGGGCATTCAAATCAACGATGTAACACAGAAATTGCATCGATATTGAATACAAAAGGCAAAATGTCGACTTATTTATTAGAGGAGTAACTCTCCTAATAGTTTGTGCTTTGAGCCTTTCCTGGGACAGCAGTATTATATTCCGATGCACCATTGCAGGTTTACTGTATCCCTTGGACCTTCGAATCAACGATGAAACACCGAAATTGCATCGATATTGAATACAAAAGGCAAATTGTCGACTTATTTACAAGAGGAGTAACTGTTCTAATAGTTCGTGCTTTTAGCCTTTCCTGGGACAGCAGTATTAGATTCCGATGCACCATTGCAGGTTTACTGTATCCCTTGGATCTTCAAATCAATGATGAAAAACAGAAATTGCATTGATATTGTATACAAAAGGCAAAATGTCGACTTATTTCTAAGCGGAGTAACTCTTCTAATAGTCCGTGATTTTAGCCTTTCCTGGGATAGCAGTATTAGATTCCGATGCACCATTGCAGGTTAACTGTATCCCTTGGACATTCGAATCAACGATGAAACACCGAAATTGCATCGATATTGAATACAAAAGGCAAATTGTCGACTTATTTACAAGAGGAGTAGCTCTTCTAATAGTTCGTGCTTTTAGCCTTTCCTGGGACAGCAGTATTAGATTCCGATGCACCATTGAAGGTTTACTGTATCCCTTGGACCTTCAAATCAACGATGAAGCACAGAAGTTTCATCGATATTGAATACAAAAGGCAAAATGTCGACTTATTTACAAAAGGAGTAACTCTTCTAATAGTTCGTGCTTTAGCCTTTCCTGGGACAGCAGTATTAGATTCCGATGCACCATTCCAAGTTTACTGTATCCCTTGGACCTTCAGATCAACGATGAAACACAGAAATTGCATCGATATTGAATACAAAAGGCAAAATGTGGATTTATTTATAAGAGGAGTAACTCTTCTAATAGTTCGTGCTTTGAGCCTTTCCTGGGACAGCAGTATTAGATTCCGATGAACCATTGCAGGTTTACTATAGCCCTTGGACCCTCAAATCAACGATGAAACACAGAAATTGCATCAATATTGAATACAAAAGTCAAAATGTCGACTTATTTATAAGAGGAGTAACTCTTCTAGTAGTTCGTGCTTTTAGCCTTTCCTGGGACAGCAGTATTAGATTCCGATGCACCTTTGCAGGTTTACAGTATGCCGTGGATCTTCAAATCAACGATGAAACACAGAAATTGCATCGATAGTGAATACAAAAGGCAAAATGTCGACTTATTTACCAGATGAGTAACTCTTCTAATAGTTCGTGCTTTGAGCCTTTCCTGGGATAGCAGTATTAGATTCCGATGCACCATTGCAGGTTTACTGTATCCCTTGGACCTTCGAATCAACGATGAAACACAGAAATTGGATCGATATTGAATACAAAATGCAAATTGTCGACTTATTTGCAAGAGGAGTAACTCTTCTAATAGTTCGTGTTTTAGCCTTTCCTGGGACAGCAGTATTACATTCCGATGCACCATTGCAGGTTTACTGTATCCCTTGGACCTTCGAATCAACGATGAAACACAGAAATTGCGTCGATATTAAATACAAAATGCAAATTGTCAAATTATTTGCAACAGGAGTAACCTTTCTAATAGTTCGTGATTTTAGCCTTTAGTGGGACAGCAGTATTAGATTCCGATGCACCATTGCAGGTTTACTGCATCCCTTGGACCTTCAAATCAACGATGAAAGACAGAAATTGCATCGATATTGAATACAAAAGGCAAAATGTCGACTTATTTACAAGAGGAGGAACTCTTCTAATATTTCGTGCTTTTAGCCTTTCCTGGAACAGCAGTATTAGATTCCGATGCACCTTTGCAGGTTTACTGTATCCCTTGGACCTTCAAATACGCGATGGAACACAGAAATTGCATCATTATTGAATACAAAAGGCAAAATGTAGACTTATTTATAAGAGGAGTAACTCTTCTTATAGTTCGTGCTTTGAGCCTTTCCTGGGCCAGCAGTATTAGATTCCAATGAACCATTGCAGGTTTATTATATCCCTTGGACCTTCAAATCAACGATGAAACACAGAAATTGCATCAATATTGAATACAAAAGTCAAAATGTCGACTTATTTATAAGAGGAGTAACTCTTCTTATAGTTCGTGCTTTGAGCCTTTCCTGGGACAGCAGTATTAGATTCCGATGAACCATTGCAGGTTTACTATATCCCTTGGACCTTCAAATCAACGATGAAACACAGAAATTGCATCAATATTGAATACAAAAGTCAAAATGTCGACTTATTTATAAGAGGAGTAACACTTCAAGTAGTTCGTGCTTTTAGCCTTTCCTGGGACAGCAGTATTAGATTCCGATGCACCATTGCCGGTTTACTGTATCCCTTGGGCATTCAAATCAACGATGAAACACAGAAATTGCATCGATATTGAATACAAAAGGCAAAATGACGAGTTATTTATAAGAAGAGTAACTCTTCTAATAGTTCGTGCATTGAGCCCTTCCTGGGACAGCAGTATTAGATTCCGAAGCACCATTGCAGGTTTACTGTATGCCGTGGACCTTCAAATCAACGATGAAACACAGAAATTGCATCGATAGTGAATACAAAAGGCAAAATGTCGACTTATTTACAAGATGAGTAACTCTTCTAATAGTTCGTGCTTTGAGCCTTTCCTGGGATAGCAGTATTAGTTTCCGATGCACCATTGCAGGTTTACTGTATCCCTTGGACCTTCGAATCAACGATGAAACACAGAAATTGGATCGATATTGAATACAAAATGCAAATTGTCGACTTATTTGCAAGTGGAGTAACTCTTCTAATAGTTCGTGTTTTAACCTTTCCTGGGACAGCAGTATTAGATTCCGATGCTCCATTGCAGGTTTACTGTATCCCTTGGACCTTCGAATCAACGATGAAACAAAGAAATTGCGTCGATATGAAATACAAAATGAAAATTGTCGACTTATTTGCAACAGAAGTAACCTTTCTAATAGTTCGTGATTTTAGCCTTTAGTGGGACAGCAGTATTAGATTCCGATGCACCATTGCAGGTTTACTGCATCCCTTGGACCTTCAAATCAACGATGAAAGACAGAAATTGCATCGATATTGAATACAAAAGGCAAAATGTCGACTTATTTATAAGAGGAGTAACTCTTCTAATATTTCGTGCTTTTGGCCTTTCCTGGAACAGCAGTATTAGATTCCGATGCACCTTTGCAGGTTTACTGTATCCCTTGGACCTTCAAATACGCGATGGAACACAGAAATTGCATCATTATTGAATACAAAAGGCAAAATGTAGACTTATTTATAAGAGGAGTAACTCTTCTTATAGTTCGTGCTTTGAGCCTTTCCTGGGACAGCAGTATTAGATTCCGATGAACCATTGCAGGTTTACTATATCCCTTGGACCTTCAAATCAACGATGAAACACAGAAATTGCATCAATATTGAATACAAAAGTCAAAATGTCGACTTATTTATAAGAGGAGTAACTCTTCTAGTAGTTCGTGTTTTTTGCCTCTCCTGGGACAGCAGTATTAGATTCCGATGCACCATTGCCGGTTTACTGTATCCCTTGGGCATTCAAATCAACGATAAAACACAGAAATTGCATCGATATTGAATACAAAAGGCAAAATGTCGATTTATTTATAAGAGGAGTAACTCCTCTAACAGTTCGTGCATTGGGCCCTTCCTGGGACAGCAGTATTAGATTCCGATGCACCATTGCAGGTTTACTGTATGCCGTGGACCTTCAAATCAACGATGAAACACAGAAATTGCATCGATAGTGAATACAAAAGGCAAAATGTCGACTTATTTACAAGATGAGTAACTGTTCTAATAGTTCGTGCTTTGAGCGTTTCCTGGGATAGCAGTATTAGATTCCGATGCACCATTGCAGGTTTACTGTATCCCTTGGACCTTCGAATCAACGATGAAACACAGAAATTGGATCGATATTGAATACAAAATGCAAATTGTCGACTTATTTGCAAGAGGAGTAACTCTTCTAATATTTCGTGTTTTAGCCTTTCCTGGGACAGCAGTATTAGATTCCGATGCACCATTGCAGGTTTACTGTATCCCTTGGACCTTCGAATCAACGATGAAACACAGAAATTGCGTCGATATTAAATACAAAATGCAAGTTGTCGACTTATTTGCAACAGGAGTAACCTTTCTAATAGTTCGTGATTTTAGCCTTTCCTGGGACAGCAGTATTAGATTCCGATGCACCATTGCAGGTTTACTGCATCCCTTGGACCTTCAAATCAACGATGAAAGACAGAAATTGCATCGATATTGAATACAAAAGGCAAAATGTCGACTTATTTACAAGAGGAGTAACTCTTCTAATATTTCGTGCTTTTAGCCTTTCCTGGAACAGCAGTATTAGATTCCGATGCACCTTTGCAGGTTTACTGTATCCCTTGGACCTTCAAATACGCGATGGAACACAGAAATTGTATCGATATTGAATACAAAAGGCAAAATGTAGACTTATTTATAAGAGGAGTAACTCTTCTTAAGGTTCGTGCTTTGAGCCTTTCCTGGGACAGCAGTATTAGATTCCGATGCACCATTGCAGGTTTACTATATCCCGTAGAGCTTCAAATCAACGATGAAACACAGAAATTGCATCAATATTGAATACAAAAGTCAAAATGGTGACTTATTTATAAGACTAGTAACTCTTCTAGTAGTTCGTGCTTTTAGCCTTTCCTGGGACAGCAGTATTAGATTCCGATGCACCATTGCCGGTTTACTGTATCCCTTGGGCATTCAAATCAACGATGTAACACAGAAATTGCATCGATATTGAATACAAAAGGCAAAATGTCGACTTATTTATTAGAGGAGTAACTCTCCCAATAGTTTGTGCTTTGAGCCTTTCCTGGGAAAGCAGTATTGCGATTTCGATGCACCATTGCAGGTTTACTGTATCCCTTTGACCTTCAAATCAACGATGAAACACAGAAATTGAAACGATATTGAATACAAAAGGCAAAATGTCGACTTAATTATAAGAGGAGTAACTCTTCTAGTAGTTCGTGCTTTGAGCCTTTCCTGGGATAGCAGTAATAGATTCCGATGCACCATTGCAGGTTTACTGTATCCTTTGGACCTTCGAATTAACGATGAAACACAGAAATTGCATCGATATTGTATACAAAAGGCAAATTGTCGACTTATTTACAAGAGGAGTAACTCTTCTAATAGTTCGTGCTTTTAGCCTTTCCTGGGACAGCAGTATTAGATTCCGATGCACCATTGCAGGTTTACTATATCCCTTAGACCTTCAAAACAACGATGAAACACAGAAATTGCATCGATATTGTATACAAAAGGCAAATTGTCGACTTATTTACAAGAGGAGTAACTCTTCTAATAGTTCGTGCTTTTAGCCTTTCCTGGGACAGCAGTATTAAATTCCGATGCACCATTGCAGGTTTACTATATCCCTTGGACCTTCAAATCAACGATGAAACACAGAAATTGCATCGATATTGAATACAAAAGTCAAAATGGCGACTTATTTTTAAGAGGAGTAACTCTTCTAGTAGTTCGTGCTTTTAGCCTTTCCTGGGACGGCAGTATTAGATTCCGATGCACCATTGCCGGTTTACTGTATCCCTTGGGCATTCAAATCAACGATGTAACACAGAAATTGCATCGATATTGAATACAAAAGGCAAAATGTCGACATATTTGTTAGAGGAGTCACTCTCCTAATAGTTCGTGTTTGAGCCTTTCCTCGGTCAGCTGTATTAGATTCCGATGCACCAGTGCAGGTTTACTGTATCCCTTGGACCTTCAAAACGACGAGGAAACACAGAAATTGCATCGATATTGAATACAAAAGGCAAAATGTCGACTTATTTATAAGAGGAGTAACTCTTCTAATAGTTCGTGCTTTGAGCCTTTCCTGAGACAGCAGTATTAGATTCCGATGCACCATTGCAGGTTTACTGTATCCCTTGGACCTTCGAATCAACGATGAAACACCGAAATTGCATTGATATTGAATACAAAAGGCAAATTGTCGACTTATTTACAAGAGGAGTAACTCTTCTAATAGTTCGTGCTTTTAGCCTTTCCTGGGACAGCAGTATTAGATTCCGATGCACCATTGCAGGTTTACTGTATCCCTTGGATCTTCAAATCAACGATGAAACACAGAAATTGCATCGATATTGTATACAAAAGGCAAAATGTCGACTTATTTACTAGCGGAGTAACTCTTCTAATAGTTCGTGCTTTTAGCCTTTCCTGGGATAGCAGTATTAGATTCCGATGCACCATTGCAGGTTTACTGTATCCCTTGGACCTTCGAATCAACGATGAAACACAGAAATTGCATCGATATTGAATACAAAAGGCTAATTGTCGACTTATTTACAAGAGGAGTAACTCTTCTAATAGTTCGTGCTTTAAGCCTTTCCTGGGACAGCAGTATTAGATTCCGATGCACCATTGCAGGTTTACTGTATCCCTTGGACCTTCAAATCAACGATGAAACACAGAAATTGCATCGATATTGAATACAAAAGGCAAAATGTCGACTTATTTACAAAAGGAGTAACTCTTCTAATAGTTCGTGCTTTTAGCCTTTCCTGGGAAAGCAGTATTAGATTCCGATGCACCATTGCAAGTTTACTGTATCCCTTGGACTTTCAAATCAACGATGAAACACAGAAATTGCATCGATATTGAATACAAAATGCAAAATGTAGACTTATTTATAAGAGGAGTAACTCTTCTTATAGTTCGTGCTTTGAGCCTTTCCTGGGACAGCAGTATTAGATTCCGATGAACCATTGCAGGTTTACTATATCCCTTGGACCTTCAAATCAACGATGAAACACAGAAATTGCATCAATATTGAATACAAAAGTCAAAATGTCGACTTATTTATAAGAGGAGTAACTCTTGTAGTAGTTCGTGCTTTTAGCCTTTCCTGGGACAGCAGTATTAGATTCCGATGCACCATTGCCGGTTTACTGTATCCCTTGGGCATTCAAATCAACGATGAAACACAGAAATTACATCGATAGTGAATACAAAAGTCAAAATGTCGACTTATTTACAAGATGAGTAACTCTTCTAATAGTTCGTGCTTTGAGCCTTTCCTGGGATAGCAGTATTAGATTCCGATGCACCATTGCTGGTTTACTGTATCCCTTGGACCTTCGAATCAACGATGAAACACAGAAATTGGAACGATATTGAATACAAAATGCAAATTGTCGACTTATTTGCAAGAGGAGTAACTCTTCTAATAATTCGTGTTTTAGCCTTTCCTGGGACAGCTGTATTAGATTCCGATGCACCATTGCAGGTTTACTGTATCCCTTGGATCTTCAAATCAACGATGAAACACAGAAATTGCATCTATATTGAATACAAAAGGCAAATTGTCGACTTATTTACAAGAGGAGAAACTCTTCTAGTAGTTCGTGCTTTTAGCCTTACCTGGGACAGCAGTATTAGATTCCGATGCACCATTGCAGGTTTACTGTACCCATTGGACCTTCAAATCAACGATGAAACACAGAAATATCATCGAAATTGAATACAAAAGCAAAATGTCGACTTAATTGCAAAAGGAGTAACTCTTCTAATAGTTCGTGATTATAGCGTTACCTGGGACAGCAGTATTAGAATCCGATGCACCATTCCAAGTTTACTGTATCCCTTGGACGTTCAAATCAACGATGAAACACAGAAATTGCATCAATATTGAATAGAAAATGCAAATTGTCGTCTTATTTGCAAGAGGAGTAACTCATCTAATAGTTCGTGTTTTTGCCTTTCCTGGGACAGCAGTATTAGATTCCGATGTACCATTGCAGGTTTACTGTATCCCTTGGACCTTCGAATCAACGATGAAACACAGAAATTGCGTCGATATTAAATACAAAATCAAATTGTCGACTTATTTGCAACAGGATTAACTCTTCTAATAGTTCGTGATTTTAGCCTTTCCTGGGACAGCAGTATTAGATTCCGATGCACCATTGCATGTTTACTGTATCCCTTGGACCTTCAACTCAACGATGAGACACAGAAATTGCATCGATACTGAATTCAAAAGGCAAAATGTCGACTTATTTACAAGAGGAGTAACTCTACTAATAGTTCGTGTTTTTAGCCTTTCCTGGGACAGCAGTATTAGATTCCGATGCACCATTGCAGGTTTACTGTATCCCTTGGACTTTCAAATCAACGATGAAACACAGAAATTGCATCGATATTGAATACAAAATGCAAAATGTAGACTTATTTATAAGAGCAGTAACTCTTCTTATAGTTCGTGCTTTGAGCCTTTCCTGGGACAGCAGTATTAGATTCCGATGAACCATTGCAGGTTTACTATATCCCTTGGACCTTCAAATCAACGATGAAACACAGAAATTGCATCAATATTGAATACAAAAGTCAAAATGTCGACTTATTTATAAGAGGAGTAACTCTTCAAGTAGTTCGTGCTTTTAGCCTTTCCTGGGACAGCAGTATTAGATTCCGATGCACCATTGCCGGTTTACTGTATCCCTTGGGCATTCAAATCAACGATGATACACAGAAATTGCATCGATAGTGAATACAAAAGTCAAAATGTCGACTTATTTACAAGATGAGTAACTCTTCTAATAGTTCGTGCTTTGAGCCTTTCCTGGGATAGCAGTATTAGATTCCGATGCACCATTGCTGGTTTACTGTATCCCTTAGACCTTCGAATCAACGATGAAACACAGAAATTGGAACGATATTGAATACAAAATGCAAATTGTCGACTTATTTGCAAGAGGAGTAACTCTTCTAATAGTTCGTGTTTTAGCCTTTCCTGGGACAGCTGTATTAGATTCCGATGCACCATTGCAGGTTTACTGTATCCCTTGGATCTTCAAATCAACGATGAAACACAGAAATTGCATCTATATTGAATACAAATGGCAAATTGTCGACTTATTTACAAGAGGAGAAACTCTTCTAGTAGTTCGTGCTTTTAGCCTTACCTGGGACAGCAGTATTAGATTCCGATGCACCATTGCAGGTTTACTGTACCCACTGGACCTTCAAATCAACGATGAAACACAGAAATATCATCGAAATTGAATACAAAAGGCAAAATGTCGACTTAATTACAAAAGGAGTAACTCTTCTAATAGTTCGTGATTATAGCGTTACCTGGGACAGCAGTATTAGAATCCGATGCACCATTCCAAGTTTACTGTATCCCTTGGACGTTCAAATCAACGATGAAACACAGAAATTGCGTCGATATTAAATACAAAATCAAATTGTCGACTTATTTGCAACAGGAGTAACTCTTCTAATAGTTCGTGATTTTAGCCTATCCTGGGACAGCAGTATTAGATTCCGATGCACCATTGCATGTTTACTGTATCCCTTGGACCTTCAACTCAACGATGAGACACAGATATTGCATCGATACTGAATTCAAAAGGCAAAATGTCGACTTATTTACAAGAGGAGTAACTCTACTAATAGTTCGTGTTTTTAGCCTTTCCTGGGACAGCAGTATTAGATTCCGATGCACCATTGCAGGTTTACAGTATCCCTTGGACCTTCAAATCAACGATGAAACACAGAAATTGCATCGATATTGAATACAAAAGGCAAAATGTCGACTTATTTATAAGAGTAGTAACTCTTCTAATAGTTCGTGTTTTGAGCTTTTCCTGGGACAGCAGTGATAGATTCCGATGCACCATTGCAGGTTTACTGTATCCCTTGGACCTTCAAGTCAACGGTGAAACACAGAAATTGCATCGATATTGAACACAAAATGCAAAATGTCTACTTATTTTATAAGAGGAGTAACTCTTCTAATAGTTCCTGCTATGAGCCTTTCCTAGGACAGCAGTATTAGATTGCGATGCTCCATTGCAGGTTTACTGTATCCCTTGGACCTTCAACTAAACGATGAAACACAGAAATTGCATCGATATAGAATACAAAAGGCAAATTGTCGACTTATTTACAAGAGGAGTTACACTTCTAATAGTTCGTGCTTTTAGCATTTCCTGGGACAGCAGTATTAGATACCGATGCACCATTGCAGGTTTACTGTATCCCTTGGACCTTCGAATCAACGATGAAACACAGAAATTGCATCGATATTGAATACAAAGGCAAACTGTCGACTTAATTACAAGAGGAGTAACGCTTCTAATAGTTCGTGCTTTTAGCCTTTCCTGGGACAGCAGTATAAGATTCCGATGCACCATTGCAGGTTTACTGTATCCCTTGGATCTTCAAATCAACGATGAAACACAGAAATTGCATCGATATAGAATACAAAAGGCAAAATGTCGACTTATTTACAAAAGGAGTAACTCTTCTAATAGTTCGTGCTTTTAGCCTTTCCTGGGACAGCAGTATTTGATTCCGAAGCACCATTGCAAGTTTACTGTATCCCGTGGACCTTCAAAACGACGACGAAACACAGAAATTGCATCGATATTGAATACAAAAGGCAAAATGTCGACTTATTTATAAGAGGAGTAACTCTTCTAATAGTTCGTGCTTTGAGCCTTTCCTGGGACAGCAGTATTAGATTCCGATGCACCATTGCTGGTTTACTGTATCCCTTGGACCTTCGCATCAAAGATGAAACACCGAAATTGCATCGATATTGAATACAAAAGGCAAATTGTCGACTTATTTGCAAGAGGAGTAACTCTTCTAATAGTTCGTGCTTTTAGCCTTTCCTGGGACAGCAGTATTAGATTCCGATGCACCATTGCAGGTTTACTGTATCCCTTGGATCTTCAAATCAACGATGAAACACAGAAATTGCATCGATATAGAATACAAAAGGCAAAATGTCGACTTATTTACAAAAGGAGTAACTCTTCTAATAGTTCGTGCTTTTAGCCTTTCCTGGGACAGCAGTATTAGATTCCGATGCACCATTGCAAGTTTACTGTATCCCTTGGACTTTCAAATCAACGATGAAACACAGAAATTGCATCGATATTGAATACAAAAGGCAAAATGTAGACTTCTTTATAAGAGGAGTAACTCTTCTTATAGTTCGTGCATTGAGCCTTTCCTGGGACAGCAGTATTAGATTCCGATGAACCATTGCAGGTTTACTATATCCCTTGGACCTTCAAATCAACGATGAAACACAGAAATTGCATCAATATTGAATACAAAAGTCAAAATGTCGACTTATTTATAAGAGGAGTAACTCTTCTAGTAGTTCGTGCTTTTAGCCTTTCCTGGGACAGCAGTATTAGATTCCGATGCACCATTGCCGGTTTACTGTATCCCTTGGGCATTCAAATCAACGATGAAACACAGAAATTGCATCGATAGTGAATACAAAAGTCAAAATGTCGACTTATTTACAAGATGAGTAACTCTTCTAATAGTTCGTGCTTTGAGCCTTTCCTGGGATAGCAGTATTAGATTCCGATGCACCATTGCTGGTTTACTGTATCCCTTGGACCTTCGAATCAACGATGAAACACAGAAATTGGAACGATATTGAATACAAAATGCAAATTGTTGACTTATTTGCAAGAGGAGTAACTCTTCTAATAGTTCGTGTTTTAGCCTTTCCTGGGACAGCTGTATTAGATTCCGATGCCCCATTGCAGGTTTACTGTATCCCTTGGATCTTCAAATCAACGATGAAACACAGAAATTGCATCGATATTGAATACAAAAGGCCAATTGTCGACTTATTTACAAGAGGAGTAACTCTTCTAGTAGTTCGTGCTTTTAGCCTTTCCTGGGACAGCAGTATTAGATTCCGATGCACCATTGCAGGTTTACTGTATCCCTTGGACCTTATAATCAACGATGAAACACAGAAATTTCGACGAATTTGAATACAAAAGGCAAAATGTCGACTTAATTACAAAAGGAGTAACTCTTCTAATAGTTCGTGATTATAGCGTTTCCTGGGACAGCAGTATCAGAATCCGATGCACCATTCCAAGTTTACTGTATCCCTTGGACCTTCAAATCAACGATGAAACACAGAAATTGCATCGATATTGAATACAAAAGGCAAAATGTAGACTAATTTATAAGAGGAGTAACTCTTCTTATAGTTCGTGTTTGAGCCTTTCCTGGGACAGCAGTATTAGATTCCGATGAACCATTGCAGGTTTACTATATCCCTTGGACATTCAAATCAACGATGAAACACAGAAATTGCATCAATATTGAATACAAAAGTCAAAATGTCGATTTATTTTTAAGAGGAGTAACTCTTCTAGTAGTTCGTGTTTTAACCTTTCCTGGGACAGCAGTATTAGATTCCGATGCACCGTTGCCGGTTTACTGTATCCCTTGGGCATTCAAATCAACGATGAAACACAGAAATTGCATCGATATTGAATACAAAAGTCAAAATGACGACTTATTTATAAGAGGAGTAACTCTTCTAATAGTTCGTGATTTGAGCCTTTCCTGGGATAGCAGTATTAGATTCCGATGCACCATTGCAGGTTTACTGTATCCCTTGGACCTTCGAATCAACGATGAAACACAGAAATTGGATCGATATTGAATACAAAATGCAAATTGTCGACTTATTTGCAAGAGGAGTAACTCTTCTAATAGCTCGTGCTTTTAGCCTTTCCTGGGACAGCAGTTAGAGATTCGGATGCACCATTGCAGGTTTACTGTATCCCTTGGACGTTCAAATCAACGATGAAACACAGAAATTGCATCAATATTGAATAGAAAATGCAAATTGTCGTCTTATTTGCAAGAGGAGTAACTCTTCTAATAGTTCGTGTTTTTGCCTTTCCTGGGACAGCAGTATTAGATTCCGATGTACCATTGCAGGTTTACTGTATCCCTTGGACCTTCGAATCAACGATGAAACACAGAAATTGCGTCGATATTAAATACAAAATCAAATTGTCGACTTATTTGCAACAGGAGTAACTCTTCTAATAGTTCGTGATTTTAGCCTTTCCTGGGAGAGCAGTATTAGTTTCCGATGCACCATTGCATGTTTACTGTATCCCTTGGACGTACAACTCAACGATGAGACACAGAAATTACATCGATACTGAATTCAAAAGGCAAAATGTCGACTTATTTACAAGAGGAGTAACTCTACTAATAGTTCGTGTTTTTAGCCTTTCCTGGGACAGCAGTATTAGATTCCGATGCACCATTGCAGGTTTACTGTATCCCTTGGACCTTCAAATCAACGATGAAACACAGAAATTGCATCGATATTGAATACAAAAGGCGAAATGTCGACTTATTTATAAGAGTAGTAACTCTTCTAATAGTTCGTGTTTTGAGCTCTTCCTGGGACAGCAGTGATAGATTCCGATGCACCATTGCAGGTTTACTGTATCCCTTGGACGTTCAAGTCAACGGTGAAACACAGAAATTGCATCGATATTGAACACAAAATGCAAAATGTCTACTTATTTTATAAGAGGAGTAACTCTTCTAATAGTTCCTGCTTTGAGCCTTTCCTAGGACAGCAGTATTAGATTGCGATGCTCCATTGCAGGTTTACTGTATCCCTTGGACCTTCAACTAAACGATGAAACACAGAAATTGCATCGATATAGAATACAAAAGGCAAATTGTCATATTATTTACAAGAGGAGTTACACTTGTAATAGTTCATGATTTTAGCCTTTCCTGGGAGAGCAGTATTAGATTCCGATGCACCATTGCAGGTTTACTGTATCCCTTGGACCTTCGAATCAACGATGAAACACAGAAATTGCATCGATATTGAATACAAAAGGCAAACTGTCGACTTATTTACAAGAGGAGTAACGCTTCTAATAGTTCGTGCTTTTAGCCTTTCCTGGGACAGCAGTATTAGATTCCGATGCACCATTGCAGGTTTACTATATCCCTTGGACCTTCAAATCAACGATGAAAGACAGAAATCGCATCGATATTGAATACAAAAGTCAAAATGTCGACTTATTAATAAGAGGAGCAACTCTTCTAGCAGTTCGTGATTTTAGCCTTTCCTGCGACAGCAGTATTAGATTCCGATGCACCATTGCAGGTTTACTGTATCCCTTGGACATTCAAATCAACGATGAAACACAGAAATTGCATCGATATTGAACACAAAAGGCAAAATGTCGACTTATTTATAAGAGGAGTAGCTCTGCTAATAGTTCGTGCTTTGAGCCTTTCCTCTGGCAGCAGTATTAGATTCCGATGCACCATTGCAGGTTTACTATATCCCTTGGACCCTCAAATCAACGATGAAACACAGAAATTGCATCAATATTGAATACAAAAGACAAAATGTCGACTTATTTATAAGAGGAGTAGCTCTTCTAGTAGTTCGTGCTTTTAGCCTTTCCTGGGACAGCAGTATTAGATTCCGATGCACCATTGCCGGTTTACTGTATCCCTTTTGCATTCAAATAAACGATGAAACACAGAAATTGGATCGATATTGAATACAAAATGCAAATTGTCGACTTACTTGCAAGAGGAGGAACTCTTCTAATAGTTCGTGATTTTAGCCTTTCCTGGGACAGCAGTATTTGATTCCGATGCACCATTTCAGGGTTACTGTATCCCTTGGACCTTCAAATCAACGATGAAACACAGAAATTGCATCGATATTGAATACAAAAGGCAAAATGTCGACTTATTTACAATAGGATTAACTCCTCTAATATTTCGTGCTTTTAGCCTTTCCTGGAACTACAGTATTAGATTCCGATGCACCATTGCAGGTTTACTGTATCCCTTCGACCTTCAAATCCGCGATGAAACACAGAAATTGCATCGATATTGAATACAAAAGGCAAAATGTAGACTTATTTATAAGAGGAGTAACTCTCCTAATAGTTCGTGCTTTGACCCTTTCCTGGGACAGCAGTATTAGATTCCGATGCAACATTGCATGTTTACTGTATCCCTTGGACCTTCAATTCAACGATGAGACACAGAAATGGCATCGATACTGAATACAAAAGGCAAAATGTCGACTTATTTACAAGAGGAGTAACTCTTCTAATAGTTCGTGCTTTTAGCCTTACCTGGGACAGCAGTATTAGATTCCGATGCACCATTGCAGGTTTACTGTATCCCTTGGACCTTAAGATCAATGATGAAACACAGAAATTGCATCGATATTGAATACAAAAGGCAAAATGTCGACTTATTTACAAGAGGAGTAACTCTTCTAGCAGTTCGTGATTTTAGCCTTTCCTGGGACAGCAGTATTAGATTCCGATGCACCATTGCAGGTTTACTGTATCCCTTGGACCTTCAAATCAACGATGAAACACAGAAATTGCATCGATATTGAATACAAAAGGCAATATGGTGGCTTATTTATAAGAGGAGTAACTCTTCTAATAGTTCGTGTTTTGAGCCTCTCCTGGGACAGCAGTGTTAGATTCCGATGCACCATTGCAGGTTTACTGTATCCCTTGGACCTTCAAATCAACGATGAAACACAGAAATTGCATCGATATTGAACACAAAATGAAAAATGTCTACTTATTTTATAAGAGGAGTAACTCTTCTAATTGTTCGTGCTTTGAGCCTTTCCTAGGACAGCAGTATTAGATTGCGATGCACCAATGCAGGTTTACTGTATCCCTTGGACCTTCAACTAAACGATGAAACACAGAATTTGCATCGATATTGAATACAAAAGGAAAATGTCGACTTATTTGTAAGAGGAGTAACTCTTCTAATAGTTCGTGCTTTGAGCCTTTCCTAGGACAGCAGTATTAAATTGCGATGCACCATTGCAGGTTTACTGTATCCCTTGGACCCCTCAAAACAACGATGAAACACAGAAATTGCATCGATAATGTATACAAAAGGAAAATGTTAACTTATTTACAAGAGGAGTAACTCTTCAAATAGTTCGTGCTTTTAGTCTTTCCTGGGATAGCAGTATTAGATTCCGATGCTCCATTGCAGGTTTACTGTATCCTGTGGACCTTCAAATCGACGATGAAACACAGAAATTGCGTCGATATTGAATACAAAAGGCAAAATGTAGACTTATTTATAAGAGGAGTAACTCGTCTAGTAGTTCGTGATTTTAGCCTTTCCTGGGACAGCAGTATTAGATTCCGATGCACCATTGCCGGTTAACTGTATCCCTTGGGCATTCAAATCAACGATGAAACACAGAAATTGCATCGATAGTGAATACAAAAGGCAAATTGTCGACTTATTTACAAGATGAGTAACTCTTCTAATAGTTCGTGCTTTAGCCATTCCTGGGACAGCTGTATTAGATTCCGATGCACCATTGCAGGTTTACTGTATCCCTTGGATCTTCAAATCAACGATGAAACACAGAAATTGCATCGATATTGAATACAAAAGGCAAATTGTCGACTTATTTACAAGAGGAGTAACTCTTCTTATAGTTCGTGCTTTTAGCCTTTCCTGGGACAGCAGTATTAGATTCCGATGCACCATTGCAGGTTTACTGTATCCCTTGGACCTTCAAATCAACGATGAAACACAGATATTTCATCGAAATTGAATACAAAAGGCAAAATGTCGACTTAATTACAAAAGGAGTAACTCTTCTAATAGTTCGTGATTTTAGCCTTTCCTGGGACAGCAGTATTAGATTCCGATGCACCATTGCAAGTTTACTGTATCCCTTGGACCTTCAAATCAACGATGAAACACAGAAATTGCATCGATATTGAATATAAAAGGCAAAATGTAGACTTATTTATAAGAGGAGTAACTCTTCTTATAGTTCGTGTTTGATCCTTTCCTGGGAAAGCAGTATTAGATCCCGATGAACCATTGCAGGTTAACTATATCCCTTGACCTTCAAATCAACGATGAAACACAGAAATTGCATCAATATTGTATACAAAAGTCAAAATGTCGATTTATTTTTAAGTGGAGTAACTCTTCTAGTAGTTCGTGCTTTTAGCCTTTCCTGGGACAGCAGTATTAGATTCCGATGCACCATTGCCGGTTTACTGTATCCCTTGAGCATTCAAATCAACGATGAAACACAGAAATTGCATCGATATTGAATACAAAAGTCAAAATGACGACTTATTTATAAGAGGAGTAACTCTTTTAATAGTTCGTGCATTGAGCCTTTCCTGGGACAGCAGTATTAGATTGCGATGCACCATTGCAGGTTTACTGTATCCTGTGGACCTTGAAATCAACGATGAAACACAGATATTGCATCGATAGTGAATACAAAAGGCAAAATGTCGACTTATTTACAAGATGAGTAACTCTTCTAATAGTTCGTGATTTGAGCCTTTCCTGGGATAGCAGTATTAGATTCCGATGCACCATTGCCGGTTTACTGTATCCCTTGGGCATTCAAATCAACGATGAGACACAGAAATGGCATCGATACTGAATACAAAAGGCAAAATGTCGACTTATTTACAAGAGGAGTAGCTCTGCTAATAGTTCGTGCTTTGAGCCTTTCCTGGGGCAGCAGTATTAGATTCCGATGCACCATTGCAGGTTTACTATATCCCTTGGACCTTCAAATCAACGATGAAACACAGATATTGCATCAATATTGAATACAAAAGACAAAATGTCGACTTATTTATAAGAGGAGTAACTCATCTAGTAGTTCGTGCTTTTAGCCTTTCCTGGGACAGCAGTATTAGATTCCGATGCACCATTGCCGGTTTACTGTATCCCTTGGGCATTCAAATCAACGATGAAACACAGAAATTGGATCAATATTGAATACAAAAAGCAAATTGTCGACTTATTTGCAAGAGGAGGAACTCTTCTAATAGTTCGTGCTATTAGCCTTTCCTGGGACAGCAGTATAAGATTCGGATGCACCATTGCAGGTTTACTGTATCGCTTGGACCTTCAAATCAACGAAGAAACACAGAAATTGCATCGATATTGAATAGAAAATGCAAATTGTCGTCTTATTTGCAAGAGGAGTAACTCTTCTAATAGTTCGTGATTTTAGCCTTTCCTGGGACAGCAGTATTTGATTCCGATGCACCATTTCAGGTTTACTGTATCCCTTGGACCTTCAAATCAACGATGAAACACAGAAATTGCATCGATATTGAATACAAAAGGCAAAATGTCAACTTATTTACAAGAGGATTAACTCCTCTAATATTTCGTGCTTTTAGCCTTTCCTGGAACTGCAGTATTAGATTCCGATGCACCATTGCAGGTTTACTGTATCCCTTGGACCTTCAAATCCGCGATGAACACAGAAATTGCATCGATATTGAATACAAAAGGCAAAATGTAGACTTATTTATAATGGGAGTAACTCTTCTAATAGTTCGTGCTTTGACCCTTTCCTGGGACAGCAGTATTAGATTCCGATGCACCATTGCATGTTTACTGTATCCCTTGGACCTTCAATTCAACGATGAGACACAGAAATGGCATCGATACTGAATACAAAAGGCAAAATGTCGACTTATTTACAAGAGGAATAACTCTTCTAATAGTTCGTGCTTTTAGCCTTACTTGGGACAGCAGTATTAGATTCCGATGCACCATTGCAGGTTTACTGTATCCCTTGGACCTTCAGATCAATGATGAAACACAGAAATTGCATCGATATTGAATACAAAATGCAATGTGTCGGCTTATTTATAAGAGGAGTAACTCTTCTAATAGTTCGTGTTTTGAGCCTTTCCTGGGACAGCAGTGTTAGATTCCGATGCACCATTGCAGGTTTACTGTATCCCTTGGACCTTCAAATCAACTATGAAACACAGAAATTGCATCGATATTGAACACAAAATGCAAAATGTCTACTTATTTCATAAGAGGAGTAACTCTTCTAATAGTTCGTGCTTTGAGCCTTTCCTAGGACAGCAGTATTAGATTGCGATGCACCAATGCAGGTTTACTGTATCCCTTGGACCATCAACTAAACGATGAAACACAGAATTTGCATCGATATTGAATAGAAAAGGAAAATGTCGACTTATTTGTAAGAGGAGTAACTCTTCTAATAGTTCGTGCTTTGAGCCTTTCCTAGGACAGCAGTATTAAATTGCGATGCACCATTGCAGGTTTACTGTATCCCTTGGACCCCTCAAATCAACGATGAAACACAGAAATTGCATCGATAATGTATACAAAAGGAAAATGTTAACTTATTTACAAGAGGAGTAACTCTTCAAATAGTTCGTGCTTTTAACCTTTCCTGGGATAGAAGTATTAGATTCCGATGCACCATTGCAGGTTTACTGTATCCCGTGGACCTTCAAATCAACGATGAAACACAGATATTGCATCGATAGTGAATATAAAAGGCAAAATGTCGACTTATTTACAAGATGAGTAACTCTTCTAATAGTTCGTGATTTGAGCCTTTCCTGGGATAGCAGTATTAGATTCCGATGCACCATTGCAGGTTTACTGTATCCCTTGGAACTTCGAATCAACGATGAAACACAGAAATTGGATCGATATTGAATACAAAATGCAAATTGTCGACTTATTTGCAAGAGGAGTAACTCTTCTAATAGTTCGTGTTTTTGCCTTTCCTGCGACAGCAGTATTAGATTCCGATGGACCATTGCAGGTTTACTGTATCCCTTGGACCTTCGAATCAACGATGAAACACAGAAATTGCGTCGATATTGAATACAAAATGCAAATTGTCGACTTATTTGCAACAGGAGTAACTCTTCTAATAGTTCGTGATTTTAGCCCTTCCTGGGACAGCAGTATTAGATTCCGATGCACCATTGCATGTTTACTGTATCCCTTGGACCTTCAACTCAACGATGATACACAGAAATTGCATCGATACTGAATACAAAAGGCAAAATGTCGACTTATTTACAAGAGGAGTAACTCTTCTAATAGTTCGTGTTTTTAGCCATTCCTGGGACAGCAGTATTAGATTCCGATGCACCATTGCAGGTTTATTGTATCCCTTGGACCTTCAAATCAACGATGAAACACAGAAATTGCATCGATATTGAATACAGAAGTCAAAATGTCGACTTATTTATAAGAGGAGTAACTCTTCTAATAGTTCGTGATTTGAGCTTTTCCTGGGACAGCAGTGTTAGATTCCGATGCACCATTGCAGGTTTACTGTATCCCTTGGACCTTCAAGTCAACGGTGAAACACAGAAATTGCATCGACATTGAACACAAAATGCAAAATGTCTACTTATTTTATAAGAGGAGTTACACTTCTAATAGTTCGTGCTTTTAGCCTTTACTGGGACAGCAGTATTAGATTCCGATGCACCATTGCAGGTTTACTGTATCCCTTGGACCTTCGAATCAACGATGAAACACAGAAATTGCATCGATATTGAATACAAAAGGCAAACTGTCGACTTATTTACAAGAGGAGTAACGCTTCTAATAGTTCGTGCTTTTAGCCTTTCCTGGGACAGCAGTATTAGATTCCGATGCACCATTGCACGTTTACTGTATCCCTTGGACCTTCAAATCAACGATGAAACACAGAAATTGCATCGATATTGAATACAAAGGCAAAATGTAGACTTATTTATAAGAGGAGTAACTCTTCTTATAGTTCGTGCTTTGAGCCTTTCCTGGGACAGCAGTATTAGATTCCGATGAACCATTGCAGGTTTACTATATCCCTTGGACCTTCAAATCAACGATGAAAGACAGAAATCGCATCGATATAGAATACAAAAGTCAAAATGTCGACTTAATAATAAGAGGAGCAACTCTTCTAGTAGTTCGTGATTTTAGCCTTTCCTGGGACAGCAGTATTAGATTCCGATGCACCATTGCAGGTTTACTGTATCCCTTGGACATTCAAATCAACGATGAAACACAGAAATTGCATCGATATTGAATACAAAAAGCAAAATATCGACTTATTTACAAGAGGAGTAACTCTTCTAATACTTCGTGTTTTGAGCCTTTCCTGGGACAGCAGTATTAGATTCAGATGCACCATTGCAGGTTTACTGTATCCCTTGGACCTTCAAATCAACGATGAAACACAGACATTGCATCGATATTGAACACAAAAGGCAAAATGTCGACTTATTTATAAGAGGAGTAGCTCTGCTAATAGTTCGTGCTTTGTGCCTTTCCTGGGGCAGCAGTATTAGATTCCGATGCATCATTGCAGGTTTATTATATCCCTTGGACCTTCAAATCAACGATGAAACACAGAAATTGCATCAATATTGAATACAAAAGACAAAATGTCGACTTATTTATAAGAGGAGTAACTCTTCTAGTGGTTCGTGATTTTAGCCCTTCCTGGGACAGCAGTATTAGATTCCGATGCACCATTGCCTGTTTACTGTATCCCTTGGGCATTCAAATCAACGATGAAACACAGAAATTGGATCGATATTGAATACAAAATGAAAATTGTCGACTTATTTTCAAGAGGAGTAACTCTTCTAATAGTTCGTGCTATTAGCCTTTCCTGGGACAGCAGTATTTGATTCGAATGCACCATTGCAGGTTTACTGTATCGCTTGGACCTTCAAATCAACGATGAAACACAGAAATTGCATCGATATTGAATAGAAAATGCAAATTGTCGTCTTATTTGCTAGAGGAGTAACTCTTCTAATAGTTCGTGATTTTAGCCTTTCCTGGGACAGCAGTATTTGATTCCGATGCACCATTTCAGGTTTACATTATCCCTTGGACCTTCAAATCAACGATGAAATTAATAAATTGCATCGATATTGAATACAAAAGGCAAAATGTCGACTTATTTACAAGAGGATTAACTCCTCTAATATTTCGTGCTTTTAGCCTTTCCTGGAACAGCAGTATTAGATTCCGATGCACCATTGCAGGTTTACTGTATCCCTTGGACCTTCAAATCCGCGATGAAACACAGAAATTGCATCGATATTGAATACAAAAGGCAAAATGTAGACTTAATTATAAGAGGAGTAACTCTTCTTATAGTTCGTGCTTTGAGCCTTTTCTGGGACAGTAGTATTAGATTCCGATGCACCATTGCAGGTTTACTATATCCCTTGGACCTTCAAATCAACGATGAAACACAGAAATTGCATCGATATTGAATACAAAAGTCAAAATGTCAACTTATTTATAAGATGAGAAACTCTTCTAATATTTCGTGCTTTGAGCCTTTCCTAGGACAGCAGTGTTAGATTCCGATGCACCATTGCAGGTTTACTGTATCCCTTGGACCTTCAAATCAACGATGAAACACAGAAATTGCATCGAAATTGAACACAAAATTCAAAATGTCTACTTATTTAATAAGAGGAGTAACTCTTCTAATAGTACGTGCTTTGAGCCATTCCTAGGACAGCAGTATTAGATTGCGATGCACCATTGCAGGTTTACTGTATCCCTTGGACCTTCAACTAAACGATGAAACACAGAATTTGCATCGATATTGAATACAAAAGGAAAATGTCGACTTATTTGTAAGAGGAGTAACTCTTCTAATAGTTCGTGCTTTGAGCCTTTCCTAGGACAGCAGTATTATATTGCGATGCACCATTGCAGGTTTACTGTATCCCTTGGACCCCTCAAATCAACGATGAAACACAGAAATTGCATCGATAATGTATACAAAAGGAAAATGTTAACTTATTTACAAGAGGAGTAACTCTTCAAATAGTTCGTGCTTTTAGCCTTTCCTGGGATAGCAGTATTAGATTCCGATGCACCATTGCAGGTTTACTGTATCCCTTGGACCTTCGAATCAACGATGAAACACAGAAATTGCATCGATATTGAATACAAAAGGCTAATTGTCGACTTATTTACAAGAGGAGTAACTCTTCTAATAGTTCGTGCTTTTAGCTTTTCCTGGGACAGCAGTATTAGATTCCGATGCACCATTGCAGGTTTAAGGTATCCCTTGGACCTTCAAATCAACGATGAAATACAGAAATTGCGTCGATATTGAATACAAAACGCAAAATGTCGACTTATTTACAAAAGGAGTAACTCTTCTAATAGTTCGTGCTTTTAGCCTTTCCTGGGACAGCAGTGTTAGATTCCGATGCACCATTGCAGGTTTACTGTATCCCTTGGACCTTCAAATCAACGATGAAACACAGAAATTGCATCGATATTGAACACAAAATGCAAAATGTCTACTTATTTTATAAGAGGAGTAACTCTTCTAATAGTTCGTGTTTTGAGCCTTTCCTAGGACAGCAGTATTAGATTGCGATGCACCAATGCAGGTTTACTGTATCCCTTGGACCTTCAACTAAACGATGAAACACAGAATTTGCATCGATATTGAATACAAAAGGAAAATGTCGACTTATTTGTAAGAGGAGTTACTCTTCTAATAGTTCGTGCTTTGAGCCTTTCCTAGGACAGCAGTATTAAATTGCGATGCACAATTGCAGGTTTACTGTATCCCTTGGACCCCTCAAATCAACGATGAAACACAGAAATTGCATCGATAATGTATACAAAAGGAAAATGTTAACTTATTTACAAGAGGAGTAACTCTTCAAATAGTTCGTGCTTTTAGCCTTTCCTGGGATAGCAGTATTAGATTCCGATGCACCATTGCAGGTTTACTGTATCCCTTGGACCTTCGAATCAACGATGAAACACAGAAATTGCATCGATATTGAATACAAAAGGCTAATTGTCGACTTATTTACAAGAGGAGTAACTCTTCTAATAGTTCGTGTTTTAGCCTTTCCTGGGACAGCAGTATTTGATTCCGATGCACCATTGCAGGTTTAAGGTATCCCTTGGACCTTCAAATCAACGATGAAACACAGAAATTGCGTCGATATTGAATACAAAAGGCAAAATGTAGACTTATTTATAAGAGGAGTAACTCTTCTTATAGTTCGTGCTTTGAGCCTTTCCTGGGAAAGCAGTATTAGATTCCGATGAACCATTGCAGGTTTACTATATCCCTTGGACCTTCAAATCAACGGTGAAACACAGAAATTGCATCAATATTGAATACAAAAGTCAAAATGTCGACTTATTTATAAGAGGAGTAACTCTTCTAGTAGTTCGTGATTTTAGCCTTTCCTGGGACAGCAGTATTAGATTCCGATGCACCATTGCCGGTTTACTGTGTCCCTTGGGCATTCAAATCAACGATGAAACACAGAAATTGCATCGATATTGAATACAAAAGGCAAAATGACGACTTATTTATAAGAGGAGTAACTCTTCTAATGGTTCGTGCATTGAGCCCTTCCTGGGACAGCAGTATTAGATTCCGATGCACCATTGCAGGTTTACTGTATCCTTTGGATCTTCAAATCAACGATGAAACACAGAAATTGCATCGATAGTGAATACAAAAGGCAAAATGTCGACTTATTTACAAGATGAGTAACTCTTCTAGTAGTTCGTGCTTTGAGCCTTTCCTGGGATAGCAGTATTAGATTCCGATGCACCATTGCTGGTTTACTGTATCCCTTGGACCTTCGAATCAACGATGAAACACAGAAATTGGAACGATATTGAATATAAAATGCAAATTGTCGACTTATTTGCAAGAGGTGTAACTCTTCTAATAGTTCGTGTTTTAGCCTTTCCTGGGACAGCTGTATTAGATTCCGATGCACCATCGCAGGTTTACTGTATCCTTTGGATCTTCAAATCAACGATGAAACACAGAAATTGCATCGATATTGAATACAAAAGGCTAATTGTCGACTTATTTACAAGAAGAGTAACTCTTCTAATAGTTCGTGCTTTTAGCCTTTCCTGGGACAGCAGTATTAGATTCCGATGCACCATTGCAGATTTACTGTATCCCTTGGACCTTCAAATCTACGATGAAACACAGATATTTCATCGAAATTGAATACAAAAGGCAAAATGTCGACTTAATTACAAAAGGAGTAACTCTTCTAATAGTTCGTGATTTTAGCCTTTCCTGGGACAGCAGTATTAGATTCCGATGCACTGTGATATTATTGGATTTCAGACATTTTGCATATGAGAAAAGGACAGCCACCAAGCTGTAGTTTGCAGTGATACTATGCATGACAACACGAGAGTAAAAAAAAAAAAAACGAAATCTGTTTATAACGTTCGCCTACACCAAGACGCGCGGCCAGCGTTTAAAAGGTACTTTTAAATACTATGAATCGCTGGGCGCAGATATTTAAAATCATTGCCGCAGCGCTTGATAGCAAGAAGCTGCGAAACAGAAGAAAGAACAATTTATCATTTGTTAGGAAAATTCTAGAGTCTTTATAGTTAGTTGTACTTCTGGTCGCCGATATGTTAACATGTACTTCATTACCTTTGATGTTTGGTTGCCGACTTGTTAAGACGTGTTGTGTAGCACCGCTACAAGTTTAGTGTGAAAAACCACGTTATCATCAAGAAAGAAAACGCTTTTGTAAACTTAGTGACGAAAAAAAAATACTTACGCGCACGCCAGGACATTAAATTTTTACAAAATATCACACATACAGAAGCAGCGATTGTTGGACTGCTCCATGTACGAGAAAAACATAAATATGTAAGTTTTGTATACATTGTAAGTTTGTTAATGTTTATAGTTTAACGCCTTTGTTCTTTACGAATATATTGAAGCTTCACTATACAGAAAATCTATGCTTATTCTTTTCTTTAAATCAACCACAAATAATGTTTATGTTTAAATGAACTTTGTTACAGGTTCGCTCTTTATCGCGGTGTCTCGATTGTATTTGGGAGACCATTAACGTGTTCAATTTCCGATCTGACAACTTTTTTTACAAAATTTCACTGTTTTGCATTCATTTCCAATTTTTTTTATTATTCAAATAGGTCCCTTAGGTAACTTCATTGAAGAGTCTGATTGCGTGAAAGCAATCCGGGTTAAGAGGTCATTTGAGAAACTATTTTCACGCAATCAATCCGTACGTCTCCTAAACACAATCGAGAACCGACGCATCATCGATCATTCATTAATTTTTCTCTTTTTCCAAGTCGTACCAAGAAACGGCCAAGGAGAACTGCCGTGAGTACGCAATCTAGTGTTAAAAGGTTGCATTCTTTATCTTGTCGGCAAACATTGCCATGAATTATCAACATCAATGTTATATTTGGTTAAATGTTAAAAGCCAAAAAACCTTTTAACGCTAGATGTGGCGCCCGAACAGGGACTTGACTAAAAAAAAAAACTAATTTGTTCTTTTTATTTTCATGCTACCATCTGGAGAAAATTGGAAGCCAAAAACAGTGATAAATAAAGGACGCATATGCAGAAAATCGCAGCAAGAATCCACAACAGCAATAAATAGCGGCGCGCAAGACAACTAATGTGAGTACGATGTTTCATTACGTTTGAAGCTTTGCGTACCGAGCATTCAGTCGGCTCGTGACATTCACTCTCTACGCTTTTTTCCTTTTCCTCAAGCAATTTAATTTCCAAATTTCTGTTTCCTTTTGCTATTAGATCCGCCTCTATCACATCATTTCGCTTACAATAGTTAGAAATAGTTAGCAAGAATTCCATTGTTGTGCATTTTAGTAAATCACAATGGCCGCCAGTTTCAGTGCTCTATAAGTGTTTTTCATTTATTTTATCTCTCTCGTTGCCATATTGGCATTTTCGTGTGTCAGAGTTTCAATTGTTTATAACGCGCAAGCAATATCTGAGAAATCAGGACGCGAAATCCTTGGCGCACCTGACAAGTGAAAATCATAATTTAAAAAAAAAAATTATCTTTTCTAGCTCGTGCAGTGTAACTACTTTAAATTTACGATGGCTGATGAGCAACCAAGGCAACTTAGACCGCGCGCGGGTGTAAACAAACCTGAATCTCGTAGTGAGGGAACAACACAGGACGAAGCGACACGTGAGCTGTCGGCGCCACAGACCGCGTCGCAGTCACGTGAATGCTCGCTGTCAGATATACTAAAATTGTTTGCTGATATGAAAACCAGTTTTGAAGCAAACATGGGTAATCTTGACACTCGAATGGCACAGTTAACAAATCAAAGTGACAATATTGAAACGCAAATCAGTCAGTTGACAAACCAAAGTGACAATATTGGAACGCAAATCAGTCAGTTAACAAACCAAAGTGACAATCTTGGAACGCAAATCAGTCAGTTAGCAAATCAAAGTGACAGCAGGTTCAACAGTTTAGAATCAAGGGTAGAGGACACTCAAGTGCGAATGAACAATATAAATTCTGTTAATACCGACATCCAAGCACAAATCAAAAAATCGAATGACACCATGGAGGAAAAAATTAAAGCCATTACCACTGCTTACGCAAGCGAGCTAAACGCAAGCGTACACGCAAAAATTGATAGTGTTCTTTCGATGGTGGAATCCGCCGAGACCAATATTGGTAGCAAGTTCATAGATATGCAGGCCCAAATAGATGTGTGTAAATCAACTGCGAGTGACTCTTTGAAACATTACAGTGATGTTTCAAAGAGAGTAAGCCAATTGACAGAAAGTGTCAACCACGTTGGCGAGCGAGTCGAAGACCTTGCTCAGCAAATATCCGATGTCAATATTGACAAAAAGATCGCAGATGTCAACACCGGTATAAGCAATACACTTAATAGGGAATTTGAAGAGTGGATGCAATCCAAAGAACAGTACATTGTCAGCAAGGTACACGCTGAACTAAAGGGTACGGTTAAATCTGCTACAGCAGAAATCTTAACCGCTCCCGGTACTTCTGGTGACACTTTAACCAGTGAATTAGGTGAAATCAGACGAGCATTTAGCCACGATCTTCCGGAATGGAAACGTCAGCTAAGCAATGATATAGATCAACTAAAACGACAAGTTACGGAATTGCAAGGTGACAATCAAAGTGAGTATTCGCTACCGCCAGAACACGATAATCGTCAATATCCCGAGTGTCAGGTACAATTCTCACCAACAGTAAATAATACGCGTGGCGAAACTTCTACGTCACGTAGTCATGCCGATCCACTAACACTCGTTGAACTAATGCGAGACGAGAGTGTGCTAAAACACAGAGTTTTTCAGCCTTTTATACCTGAAAAACGAAATATACATCCCATGGTATTTCTAAAATCATTCACAGGTGCTTTTCCGGAATCATGGAACGGCAGGCAGCGGATACAGTTCATCTTAGGCTATGTACACGGTGAAGGATCAATTTGGGGTACAGAAATAATAGACAAATGTCACACCTATGCAGATTTTGAAAAGCATTTTTTGAATAAATTCTGGAGTTCAGGTATACAACAAAGACTCCGAAAAGAGGTTTACAACGCCGAACCTTTCAACACCAAAGGAGGAGGCTTGAGACGTTATTTTGAAAAATATCTACGTAAAATTCAGTATTGGGACACGCCCATTTCAACCAAAGATGTAATCATGATCTTAAAGTCAAAACTTCCTGTGTCAATAAGAGAAAAACTAGTTAATGTGAGTGAAGAAGACCTAGAAGCCTTTCTTTCTGTTCTTGACAATTTGGATATGATCTATGAGGATGTGCGTGCGAGCGCGCGGAATAATTATAATAATGGACCGCCCGCTCCGCAGCAGCACATAACAAACTGTGTCAATGGAATGTCGTACCAACATAACACGGGACAACCAAACGCTCAGCCTTACGGCAATCATAACAGTTTCAACCGCCGTAATGGAAAACAATATAACAAACATCCACACCAGAATAGATACAATCCGATTTATCAAAACACACAGCAACAATACGGTAATTCACCGATAAATCATAACGGTAATTACCAGTACCAGAACAACAAGACGAATAATGGAAGTCGTCACAAGGGAAAGAAATGGAACAATTATAACAGACCACAACAGTACAGTCAGCCGAGTCACTTCACTCCCTCTCAGCAAATAAATTTTTCACAGCCGAAAAATGCGACATTTTCTCACCAACGCAACCAACAGTTCAGGAACTATAGTCAGGACAATTCGTCGGATGCTTTTCCTGACACCGCCGGTTATAATAGCCAAGGAAATCCGACTATTTTTTACACCCAGGCGAACCAAGCACCAAACGCGATGTCAAATAACACGCAGTCAACAGATGCACAAGTCGTATGGGATACGAACGCAAATTTTCGACCTGGTAGGTCGCAAAATACTAGTCAAATAAAAATAACTGACATTTCAGCTCCACCCCAGTCGGAAAACCATTAGTAGCTTCTTTATGCCTCCACGGGGAAGCTGCGGAACCAATAAGCTCTCATATCTTTAACAACTCATGCCAACCTAAGAAAAAAGGCGCATGACAAACACATTAGCAAAGTCTTATCGTATCGTATAAATGAACGAGTGCTATTAAAGACCCACTTCAAACCATCTTTGATTCATCATAAGAATCGCAAGTGGCAGCACTTGTATGAAGGACCATATATTGTCTTAAGAAAGCCGCACATTGGTTGCTATCTATTAGCTGACCCTGTATCTGGACGAATAAAAGGATTGTTTCATCACGCAGACTTGAAGAAATACCGAGTCAACCATTGAAAATATCTGTTAAGTTAAGCTGCTAAAAGAAAATATACGCACACACTATAAATTGTCATACTATGTGTGAAGTACCAACGTATGTAAGAGTAGTGCACAGGACTAACACCCTGTCGACCTGCCACAACAAGATAAGTAATTTATATGAGCACCTTAAGTAAAACACATTTATTGTAGGAGAGCAAGATTTGCCTTAGATGTAAGTTAGTTTTAAGTTAATTGAGCCATGAACGGCCACAGCCGAAAGAGCTGACATATATTATAGTAGGGATGTGCTAAGTGCCACCTGCTACCACTAGTTTTAAGTATAGCAAAGCTCTCTCCTCTTGAATGAAATAAATTAAAATGATCATTCAGACCAGAATGATTGCTCGTAGGTAAAAATAAATAAATAAATAAATAAATAAAAATAAATTATCAAGGTCGCTTACTCTAATGAGGTAAATGTTATGTTATGCATAAGGAGTGTGTGACAACAAATTTTATGAGACCACCTATGAAACGCAGCAGGCAAAAAGCAGCAGCTTAGCATATAAGAATCAAGTAAGTCAATAACGATCCAGGTAGCAGGAAAGAAGTGCGCAACTCAATTATTTTATTATAATACGGAGAAAACCGTATACGCTCATAACAATTTTACGGCACAGTGCAGCTGAAATACAAAGATCATTTATAAATAAATTAGTTTAGTACTAGAAATATCTATTTCAGGTCCTCGAGATACGACGTTTTTTTTTTTTTTTTAGAAAACAATTTTACGATACATGGAACAGGAGATAGTTAACAGACACAGTTCACTGCTAATGCATGGTTTAAGTAATTTTAGATATGCATAGAAAATTGTTTAGAGAGCTGGATCAGACGACACTGAAACTACCGTATCGATTTAATTATACTATTTGTCATGAAAAACTAAGGTGATAATAATTTATGTTAAGCTCATCATATCATACGTCATTAACACTGTGTCTTCAAATCTCTTCACTCCATAAAAGTCTTTAGTGTTTTCCTCTAACCAGTATCCTTACCATCCTACCTTATCCAGTAGAGAATGAATTTTACGAGCTGGTTGCATGATTGATACATACAGGCTATACGAATGGATAGTCGTGACACATTGGTTGTCGACGGGCTATGCTTATTCTTCGCAAATTGCGAGTTCAATTAAGATTTGGTATGTGCAATTGCACGACAGGGAACACCAAGCTTCCCAATTACCCTAATGGTAGTTTGAACACGAACTGTTCATCACGTAAACGAAGCCACATTCACTATGTCTTCAAACTAACGACGTAATAGAGAGAAAATAAAAGAGCTGAACTTGCGAAAAAAGTAACTATTGTAAAAAGAAAAGAATAACAAGATTTCGAACAAAGTGTAAACCTAAAGTGCCTTGGAAGCACAAACTACGAACAAGAGACACGCTTTTCGTCAGGCCTTGTAGTCACAGAGACTAAATATTTCTTTGTAAATAATTTTTAGACGTGATATGTATACTAAATGTTAACTGTACTTTGTAGTAATAATGCAGTCAGTAATAAATGGACACGTATATGCTGCTGCGTGTGAACCGACTATAGACAAGTAATTAATGGACACGTATAAAAGTGGTGCGTGTGAACCTTAACATGACGACCAAATAAATGTGAACACGAATTAATAATAAAGTGTGAACTGAAAAGGTGATAACTCCAAGGACACGCGTGAAATACCGCGTGTGAAGTAATGTTATAAGTACTTGTACCACGAAACCACGATGTAGAAAGCCGAAGAGTGAAAGTGAATAAGTGTTGTACTTACCACAAACGGTACTGTACGCCTTTCCACGGACACATTCTTCGAAACAACTGTGGGAGTCGCCGCATCTGGCTGCTTCCGTAATCCAGTCGATAAAGAACTGTGTAAAAACTCACACCACGGCTAGTAGACACCTAACGCTCTGCTTCTCGCAGAATACTGCTGCTAGCGTTGTGGAACTGTCAAGTTATTATCACGTGATTGTGACCAACGGACGTAACACTGTGTACGCTGAGCGCTCAACAATCAATTTCTCTTTGCACAACGAGCGCGGATGCCAAAAGTGTGTGAAATGCATTCAAAATAAAATATGATAAAGCAATGAATTAAGCACTCATGTACCTTGTGAAATTATAAAGACACTAATCGGAAGAGTCTTAAGCTCGATTTTCACAATTGCTACCGAATTTACTGACCAGGCCGAGTAATGACGAAAACGTGTCGAACCAAATAAAACCAGAAAAATAGATAAATATGAGAACTGAGCATTCCTAAGAGAATGAGACCTTATGTACATAAACAATTGTTATCCTTACCTAATCCAATTTTCTTTTAGACTAAGTTATTAGTAAGTAAGCACATTCTAATACAGATTTTTTTTCTGTATTTTTCATGTACGAAAACATAAATGGAAGCACGGACAACTGTCAAGTGAAATAGAGACCGCCACCATACGGCTCAACATGTTGCTGAACCAGTCTTCCAGTTACTGACCCACGACGTATTTCCAACGCAACATCACACCCCGACAACTACTCCAACTTCCACAGTGAAAGTGTTGCCCTACTTTTCCTCCACTGTGAAAGTGTAATCAATTTCCCCTCTCAAGTGCAGTGCAATCATTTACACCCGAAGTTCTACCACTCCCAGTGCAACTCATACCTACCCAAGTGTAGTGAAACATTTTTTTTTGCAGGTCATAAAAGCCACAAATAAGTAAAGTGCTACGTATTTACTGCAAGAAATCTTCGACGAAACAACGACAAAAATATTCCTGTAGTATGTCACTGTAAAACAAGAATGTCAATTTTTTGTAACATATTTTTTCCACGAGTGCGCACAGCACCCAGACTTCCTGTGAAGTCAAGTAATTTATTGCTTTGTTTTTTTTTATATTTATTATGCCATGTATAATGTATCTATGTATGTGTCTCTTTATCTTAATTTCATTATCTTTTACCGAGAAATGAACATTTGTTATCCTTGTACAATACATTAGAAAGGGCACAGTTCAATTGTCATGTAGTTACCCTATGGACAAATTACTATCAATTTCAGTCGTACGAATATACTTACCTGATACTCTGTATGTTAACCACTTTGCTTGATGTAATGTGTAAAACCTATTGTATAGAATTTTTGCAAGTAATACTAACTTGCTTCACGAAAGCAATAATATCACAACTACGCGTGAGTCTCGATGATCCTGACGGAGTCATCGCTCCTCACGCGGGAAGCAATGTGATATTATTGGATTTCAGACATTTTGCATATGAGAAAAGGACAGCCACCAAGCTGTAGTTTGCAGTGATACTAAGCATGACAACACGAGAGTAAAAAAAAAAAAAACGAAATCTGTTAATAACGTTCGCCTACACCAAGACGCGCGGCCAGCGTTTAAAAGGTACTTTTAAATACTATGACTCGCTGGGCGCAGATATTTAAAATCATTGCCGCAGCGCTTGATAGCAAGAAGCTGCGAAACAGAAGAAAGAACAATTTATCATTTGTTAGGAAAATTCTAGAGTCTTTATAGTTAGTTGTACTTCTGGTCGCCGATATGTTAACATGTACTTCATTACCTTTGATGTTTGGTTGCCGACTTGTTAAGACGTGTTGTGTAGCACCGCTACAAGTTTAGTGTGAAAAACCACGTTATCATCAAGAAAGAAAACGCTTTTGTAAACTTAGTGACGAAAAAAAAATACTTACGCGCACGCCAGGACATTAAATTTTTACAAAATATCACACATACAGAAGCAGCGATTGTTGGACTGCTCCATGTACGAGAAAAATATAAAAATGTAAGTTTTGTATACATTGTAAGTTTGTTAATGTTTATAGTTTAACGCCTTTGTTCTTTACGAATATATTGAAGCTTCACTATACAGAAAATCTATGCTTATTCTTTTCTTTAAATCAACCACAAATAATGTTTATGTTTAAATGAACTTTGTTACAGGTTCGCTCTTTATCGCGGTGTCTCGATTGTATTTGGGAGACCATTAACGTGTTCAATTTCCGATCTGACAACTTTTTTTACAAAATTTCACTGTTTTGCATTCATTTCCAATTTTTTTTATTATTCAAATAGGTCCCTTAGGTAACTTCATTGAAGAGTCTGATTGCGTGAAAGCAATCCGGGTTAAGAGGTCATTTGAGAAACTATTTTCACGCAATCAATCCGTACGTCTCCTAAACACAATCGAGAACCGACGCATCATCGATCATTCATTAATTTTTCTCTTTTTCCAAGTCGTACCAAGAAACGGCCAAGGAGAACTGCTGTGAGTACGCAATCTAGTGTTAAAAGGTTGCATTCTTTATCTTGTCGGCAAACATTGCCATGAATTATCAACATCAATGTTATATTTGGTTAAATGTTAAAAGCCAAAAAACCTTTTAACGCTAGAGCACCATTGCAAGTTTACTGTATCCCTTGGACCTTCAAATCAACGATGAAACACAGATATTGCATCGATATTGAATATAAAAGGCAAAATGTAGACTTATTTATAAGAGGAGTAAATCTTCTTATAGTTCGTGTTTGATCCTTTCCTGGGACAGCAGTATTACATTCCGATGAACCATTGCAGGTTTACTATATCCCTTGGACCTTCAAATCAACGATGAAACACAGAAATTGCATCAATATTGAATACAAAAGTCAAAATGTCGATTTATTTTTAAGAGGAGTAACTCTTCTAGTAGTTCGTGCTTTTAGCCTTTCCTGGGACAGCAGTATTACATTCCGATGCACCATTGCCGGTTTACTGTATCCCTTGGGCATTCAAATCAACGATGAAACACAGAAATTGGATCGATATTGAAAACAAATGTCAAAATGACGACTTATTTATAAGAGGAGTAACTCTTTTAATAGTTCGTGCATTGAGCCTTTCCTGGGACAGCAGTATTAGATTGCGATGCACCATTGCAGGTTTACTGTATCCCGTGGACCTTCAAATCAACGGTGAAACACAGATATTGCATCGATAGTGAATACAAAAGGCAAAATGTCGACTTATTTACAAGATGAGTAACTCTTCTAATAGTTCGTGATTTGAGCCTTTCCTGGGATAGCAGTATTAGATTCCGATGCACCATTGCAGGTTTACTGTATCCCTTGGAACTTCGAATCAACGATGAAACACAGAAATTGGATCGATATTGAATACAAAATGCAAATTGTCGACTTATTTGCAAGAGGAGTAACTCTTCTAATAGTTCGTGTTTTTAGCCATTCCTGGGACAGCAGTATTAGATTCCGATGCACCATTGCAGGTTTACTGTATCCCTTGGACCTTCAAATCAACGATGAAACACAGAAATTGCATCGATATTGAATACAAAAGGCCAAATGTCGACTTATTTGTAAGAGGAGTAACTCTTCTAATAGTTCGTGTTTTGAGCTTTTCCTGGGACAGCAGTGTTAGATTCCGATGCACCATTCCAGGTTTACTGTATCCCTTGGACCTTCAAGTCAACGGTGAAACACAGAAATTGCATCGATATTGAACACAAAATGCAAAATGTCTACTTATTTTATAAGAGGAGTTACACTTCTAATAGTTCGTGCTATTAGCCTTTACTGGGACAGCAGTATTAGATTCCGATGCACCATTGCAGGTTTACTGTATCCCTTGGACCTTCGAATCAACGATGAAACACAGAAATTGCATCGATATTGAATACAAAAGGCAAACTGTCGACTTATTTACAAGAGGAGTAACGCTTCTAATAGTTCGTGCTTTTAGCCTTTCCCGGGACAGCAGTATTAGATTCCGATGCACCATTGCACGTTTACTGTATCCCTTGGACCTTCAAATCAACTATGAAACACAGAAATTGCATCAATATTGAATACAAAGGCAAAATGTAGACTTATTTATAAGAGGAGTAACTCTTCTTATAGTTCGTGCTTTGAGCCTTTCCTGGGACAGCAGTATTAGATTCCGATGAACCATTGCAGGTTTACTATATCCCTTGGACCTTCAAATCAACGATGAAAGACAGAAATCGCATCGATATTGAATACAAAAGTCAAAATGTCGACTTATTAATAAGAGGAGCAACTCTTCTAGTAGTTCGTGATTTTAGCCTTTCCTGGGACAGCAGTATTAGATTCCGATGCACCATTGCAGGTTTACTGTATCCCTTGGACATTCAAATCAACGATGAAACACAGAAATTGCATCGATATTGAATACAAAAAGCAAAATGTCGACTTATTTACAAGAGGAGTAACTCTTCTAATACTTCGTGTTTTGAGCCTTTCCTGGGACAGCAGTATTAGATTCAGATGCACCATTGCAGGTTTACTGTATCCCTTGGACCTTCAAATCAACGATGAAACACAGAAATTGCATCGATATTGAACACAAAAGGCAAAATGTCGACTTATTTATAAGAGGAGTAGCTCTGCTAATAGTTCATGCTTTGAGCCTTTCCTGGGGCAGCAGTATTAGATTCCGATGCACCATTGCAGGTTTACTATATCCCTTGGACCTTCAAATCAAGGATGAAACACAGAAATTGCATCAATATTGAATACAAAAGACAAAATGTCGACTTATTTATAAGAGGAGTAACTCTTCTAGTGGTTCGTGATTTTAGCCCTTCCTGGGACAGCAGTATTAGATTCCGATGCGCCATTGCCGGTTTACTGTATCCCTTGGGCATTCAAATCAACGATGAAACACAGAAATTGGATCGATATTGAATACAAAATGAAAATTGTCGACTTATTTTCAAGAGGAGTAACTCTTCTAATAGTTCGTGCTATTAGCCTTTCCTGGGACAGCAGTATTTGATTCGGATGCACCATTGCAGGTTTACTGTATCGCTTGGACCTTCAAATCAACAATGAAACACAGAAATTGCATCGATATTGAATAGAAAATGCAAATTGTCGTCTTATTTGCAAGAGGAGTAACTCTTCTTATAGTTCGTGCTTTGAGCCTTTTCTGGGACAGTAGTATTAGATTCCGATGCACCATTGCAGGTTTACTATATCCCTTGGACCTTCAAATCAACGATGAAACACAGAAATTGCATCGATATTGAATACAAAAGTCAAAATGTCAACTTATTTATAAGATGAGTAACTCTTCTAATATTTCGTGCTTTGAGCCTTTCCTAGGACAGCAGTGTTAGATTCCGATCCACCATTGCAGGTTTACTGTATCCCTTGGACCTTCAAATCAACGATGAAACACAGAAATTGCATCGATATTGAACACAAAATGCAAAATGTCTACTTATTTTATAAGAGGAGTAACTCTTCTAATTGTTCGTGCTTTGAGCCATTCCTAGGACAGCAGTATTAGATTGCCATGCACCATTGCAGGTTTAATGTATCCCTTGGACCTCCAACTAAACGATGAAACACAGAATTTGCATCGATATAGAATACAAAAGGAAAATGTCGACTTATTTGTAAGAGGAGTAACTCTTCTAATAGTTCGTGCTTTGAGCCTATCCTAGGACAGCAGTATTAAATTGCGATGCACCATTGCAGGTTTACTGTATCCCTTGGACCCCTCAAATCAACGATGAAACACAGAAATTGCATCGATATTGAATACAAAAGGCAAATTGTCGGCTTATTTACAAGAGGAGTAACTCTTATAATAGTTCGTGATTTTAGCCTTTCCTGGAACAGCAGTATTAGATTCCGATGCACCATTGCAGGTTTACTGTATCCCTTGGACCTTCAAATCCGCGATGAAACACAGAAATTGCATCGATATTGAATACAAAAGGCAAAATGTAGACTTATTTATAAGAGGAGTAACTCTTCTTATAGTTCGTGCTTTGAGCCTTTTCTGGGACAGTAGTATTAGATTCCGATGCACCATTGCAGGTTTACTATATCCCTTGGACCTTCAAATCAACGATGAAACACAGAAATTGCATCGATATTGAATACAAAAGTCAAAATGTCAACTTATTTATAAGATGAGTAACTCTTCTAGTAGTTCGTGCTTTTAGCCTTTCCTGGGACAGCAGTATTAGATTCCGATGCACCATTGCCGGTTTACTGTATCCCTTGGGCATTCAAATCAACGATGAAACACAGAAATTGCATCGATATTGAATACAAAAGTCAAAATGACGACTTATTTATAAGAGGAGTAACTCTTTTAATAGTTCGTGCATTGAGCCTTTCTTGGGACAGCAGTATTAGATTGCGATGCACCATTGCAGGTTTACTGTATCCCGTGGACCTTCAAATCAACGATGAAACACAGATATTGCATCGATAGTGAATATAAAAGGCAAAATGTCGACTTATTTACAAGATGAGTAACTCTTCTAATAGTTCGTGATTTGAGCCTTTCCTGGGATAGCAGTATTAGATTCCGATGCACCATTGCAGGTTTACTGTATCCCTTGGAACTTCGAATCAACGATGAAACACAGAAATTGGATCGATATTGAATACAAAATGCAAATTGTCGACATATTTGCAAGAGGAGTAACTCTTCTAATAGTTCGTGTTTTTGCCTTTCCTGGGACAGCAGTATTAGATTCCGATGGACCATTGCAGGTATACTGTATCCCTTGGACCTTCGAATCAACGATGAAACACAGAAATTGCGTCGATATTAAATACAAAATGCAAATAGTCGACTTATTTGCAACAGGAGTAACTCTTCTAATAGTTCGTGCTTTTAGCCTTTCCTTGGACAGCAGTATTAGATTCCGATGCACCATTGAATGTTTACTGTTTCCCTTGGACCTTCAACTCAACGATGAGACACAGAAATTGCATCGATACTGAATACAAAAGGCAAAATGTCGACTTATTTACAAGAGGAGTAACTCTTCTAATAGTTCGTGTTTTTAGCCATTCCTGGGACAGCAGTATTAGATTCCGATGCACCATTGCAGGTTTACTGTATCCCTTGGACCTTCAAATCAACGATGAAACACAGAAATTGCATCGATATTGAATACAAAAGGCAAAATGTCGACTTATTTATAAGAGGAGTAACTCTTCTAATAGTTCGTGTTTTGAGCTTTTCGTGGGACAGCAGTGTTAGATTCCGATGCACCATTGCAGGTTTACTGTATCCCTTGCACCTTCAAGTCAACGGTGAAACACAGAAATTGCATCGATATTGAACACAAAATGCAAAATGTCTACTTATTTTATAAGAGGAGTTACACTTCTAATAGTTCGTGCTTTTAGCCTTTACTGGGACAGCAGTATTAGATTCCGATGCACCATTGCAGGTTTGCTGTATCCCTTGGAACTTCGAATCAATGATGAAAGACAGAAATTGCATTGATATTGAATACAAAAGGCAAACTGTCGACTTATTTACAAGAGGAGTAACGCTTCTAATACTTCGTGCTTTTAGCCTTTCCTGGGACAGCAGTATTAGATTCCGATGCACCATTGCACGTTTACTGTATCCCTTGGACCTTGAAATCAACGATGAAACACAGAAATTGCATCGATATTGAATACAAAGGCAAAATGTAGACCTATTTATAAGAGGAGTAACTCTTCTTATAGTTCGTGCTTTGAGCCTTTCCTGGGACAGCAGTATTAGATTCCGATGAACCATTGCAGGTTTACTATATCCCTTGGATCTTCAAATCAACGATGAAAGACAGAAATCGCATCGAAATTGAATACAAAAGTCAAAATGTCGACTTATTAATAAGAGGAGCAACTCTTCTAATAGTTCGTGATTTTAGCCTTTCCTGGGACAGCAGTATTAGATTCCGATGCACCATTGCAGGTTTAATGTATCCCTTGGACATTCAAATCAACGATGAAACACAGAACTTGCATCGATATTGAATACAAAAAGCAAAATGTCGACTTATTTACAAGAGGAGTAACTCTTCTAATACTTCGTGTTTTGAGCCTTTCCTGGGACAGCAGTATTAGATTCAGATGCACCATTGCAGGTTTACTGTATCCCTTGGACCTTCAAATCAACGATGAAACACAGAAATTGCTTCGTTATTGAACACAAAAGGCAAAATGTCGACTTATTTATAAGAGGAGTAGCTCTGCTAATAGTTCGTGCTTTGAGCCTTTCCTGGGGCAGCAGTATTAGATTCCGATGGACCATTGCAGGTTTACTATATCCCTTGGACCTTCAAATCAACGATGAAACACAGAAATTGCATCAATATTGAATACAAATGACAAAATGTCGACTTATTTATAAGAGGAGTAACTCTTCTAGTGGTTCGTGATTTTAGCCCTTCCTGGGACAGCAGTATTAGATTCCGATGCACCATTGCCGGTTTACTGTATCCCTTGGGCATTCAAATCAACGATGAAACACAGAAATTGGATCGATATTGAATACAAAATGAAAATTGTCGATTTATTTTCAAGAGGAGTAACTCTTCTAATAGTTCGTGCTATTAGCCTTTCCTGGGACAGCAGTATTTGATTCGGATGCACCATTGCAGGTTTACTGTATCGCTTGGACCTTCAAATCAACCATGAAACACAGAAATTGCATCGATATTGAATACAAAATGCAAATTGTCGTCTTATTTGCAAGAGGAGTAACTCTTCTAATAGTTCGTGATTTTAGCCTTTCCTGGGACGCCAGTATTTGATTCCGATGCACCATTTCAGGTTTACATTATCCCTTGGACCTTCAAATCAACGATGGAATTCAGAAATTGCATCGATATTGAATACAAAAGGCAAAATGTCGACTTATTTACAAGAGGTTTAACTCCTCAAATATTTCGTGCTTTTAGCCTTTCCTGGAACAGCAGTATTAGATTCCGATGCACCATTGCAGGTTTACAGTATCCCTTGGCCCTTCAAATCCGCGATGAAACACAGAAATTGCATCGATATTGAATACAAAAGGCAAAATATAGACTTATTGTTAAGAGGAGTAACTCTTCTTATAGTTCGTGCTTTGAGCCTTTTCTGGGACAGTAGTATTAGAGTCCGATGAACCATTGCAGGTTTACTATATCCCTTGGACCTTCAAATCAACGATGAAACACAGAAATTGCATCGATATTGAATACAAAATGTCAACTTATTTATAAGATGAGTAACTCTTCTAATATTTCGTGCTTTGAGCCTTTCCTAGGACAGCAGTGTTAGATTCCGATGCACCATTGCACGTTTACTGTAATCTTGGACCTTCAAATCAACGATGAAACACAGAAATTGCATCGATATTGAACACAAAATGCAAAATGTCTACTTATTTTATAAGAGGAGTTACTCTTCTAATAGTTCGTGCTTTGAGCCATTCCTAGGACAGCAGTATTAGATTGCGATGCACCATTGCAGGTTTACTGTATCCCTTGGACCTCCAACTAAACGATGAAACACAGAATTTGCATCGATATTGAATACAAAAGGAAAATGTCGACTTATTTGTAAGAGGAGTAACTCTTCTAATAGTTCGTGCTTTGAGCCTTTCCAAGGACAGCAGTATTAAATTGCGATGCACTATTGCAGGTTTACTATATCCCTTGGACCCCTCAAATCAACGATGAAACACAGAAATTGCATCGATAATGTATACAAAAGGAAAATGTCGACTTTTTTACAAGAGGAGTAACTCTTCAAATAGTTCGCGCTTTTAGCCTTTCCTGGGACAGCAGTATTAGATTCCGATGCACTATTGTAGGTTTACTGTATCCCCTGGACCTTCGAATCAACGATAAAAGACAGAAATTGCATCGATATTGAATACGAAAGGCAAAATGTCTACTTATTTACAAGAGGAGTAACTCTTCTAATAGTTCGTGCATTTAGTCTTTCGTGGTACAGCAGTATTAGATTCCGATGCACCATTGCAGGTTTACTGTATCCCTTGTGCCTTCAAATCAGCGATGAAATACAGAAATTGCATCGATCTTGAATACAAAAGGCAAAATGTCGACTTATTTATAAGAGGAGTAACTCTTCTTATAGTTCGTGCTTTGAGCCTTTCCTGGGACAGCAGTAGTAGATTCCGATGCACCATTGTAGGTTTACTATATCACTTGCACCTTCAAATCAACGATGAAACACAGAAATTGCATCGATATGGAATACAAAAGTCAAAATGTCGACTTATTTATAAGAGGAGTAACTCTTCTTATAGTTCGTGATTTGAGCCTTTCCTGGGACAGCAGTATTAGATTCCGATGCACCATTGCAGGTTTACTGTATCCCTTGGACCTTGAAATCAACGATGAAACACAGAAATTGCATCGATATTGAATACAAAATGCAAAATGTCGACTTATTTGTAAGAGGAGTAACTCTTCTAATAGTTCGTGCTTTGAGCCTTTCCTGGGACAGCAGTATTAGATTCCGATGCACCATTGCAGGTTTACTGTATCCCTTGGACCTTCAACTCAACGATGAAACACAGAAATTGCATCGATATAGAATACAAAAGGCAAATTGTCGACTTATTTACAAGAGGAGTTACACTTCTAATAGTTCGTGATTTTAGCCTTTCCTGGGACAGCAGTATTAGATTCCGATGCACCATTTCAGGTTTACTGTATCCCTTGGACCTTCGAATCATCGATGAAACACAGAAATTGCATCGATATTGAATACAAAAGGCAAATTGTCGACTTATTATAAGAGGAGTAACTCTTCTAATAGTTCGTGATTTTAGCCTTTCCTGGGACAGCAGTATTAGATTCCGATGCACCATTGCACGTTTACTGTACCCCTTGGACCTTCAAATGAACGATGAAATACAGAAATTGCATCGATATTGAATACAAAAGGCAAAATGTCGACTTATTTACAAGAGGAGTAACTCTTCTAATAGTTTGTGCTTTTAGCCTCTCCTGGGACAGCAGTATTAGATTCCGATGCACCATTGCAGGTTTACTGTATCCCTTGGACCTTGAAATCAACGATGAAACACAGAAATTGCATCGATATTGAATACAAAAGGCAAAATGTCGACTTATTTGTAAGAGGAGTAACTCTTCTAATAGTTCGTGCTTTGAGCCTTTCCTGGGACAGCAGTATTAGATTCCGATGCACCATTGCAGGTTTACTGTATCCCTTGGACCTTCAACTCAACGATGAAACACAGAAATTGCATCGATATAGAATACAAAAGGCAAAATGTCGACTTATTTACAAGAGGAGTAACTCTTCTAATAGTTTGTGCTTTTAGCCTCTCCTGGGACAGCAGTATTAGATTCCGATGCACCATTGCAGGTTTACTGTATCCCTTGTGCCTTCAAATCAGCGATGAAATACAGAAATTGCATCGATATTGAATACAAAGGCAAAATGTAGACTTATTTATAAGGTGAGTAACTCTTCTTATAGTTCGTGATTTGAGCCTTTCCTGGGACAGCAGTATTAGATTCCGATGGACCATTGCAGGTTTACTATATCCCTTGGACCTTCAAATCAACGATGAAAGACAGAAATTGCATCGACATTAAATACACAAGTCAAAATGTCGACTTATTTATAAGAGGAGTAACTCTTCTAATACTTCGAGGTTTGAGACTTTCCTGGGACACCAGTATTAGATTCAGATGCACCATTGCAGGATTACTGTATCCCTTGGGCCTTCAAATCAACGATGAAACACAGAAATTGCATCGATATTGTACACAAAAGGCAAAATGTCGACTTATTTATAAAAGGAGTAGCTCTTCTAATGGTTCGTTCTTTAAGCCTTTCCTGGGGCAGCAGTATTAGATTTCGATGCACCATTGCAGGTTTACTGTATCCCTTGGACCTTCAAATCAACGATGAAACACAGAAATTGCGTCGATATTGAATACAAAAGCCAAAATGTCAACTTATTTACAAGAGGAATAACTCTTCTAATAATTCGTGATTTTAGCCTTTCCTGGGACAGCAGTATTTGATTCCGATGCACCATTTCAGTTTTACATTATCCCTTGGACCTTCAAATCAACGATGAAATTCAGAAATTGCATCGATATTGAATACAAAAGGCAAAATGTCGACTTATTTACAAGAGGATTAACTCCTCTAATATTTCGTGCTTTTAGCCTTTCCTGGGACAGCAGTATTAGATTCCGATGCACCATTGCAGGTTTACTGTATCCCTTGGACCTTCAAATCCGCGATGAAACACAGAAATTGCATCGATATTGATAACAAAAGGCAAAATGTAGACTTATTTATAAGAGGAGTAACTCTTCTTATAGTTCGTGCTTTGAGCCTTTTCTGCGACAGTAGTATTAGATTCCGATGCACCATTGCAGGTTTACTATATCCCTTGGACCTTCAAATCAACGATGAAAGACAGAAATCGCATCGATATTGAATACAAAAGTCAAAATGTCGACTTATTAATAAGAGGAGCAACTCTTCTAGTAGTTCGTGATTTTATCCTTTCCTGGGACAGCAGTATTAGATTCCGATGCACCATTGCAGGTTTATTGTATCCCTTGGACATTCAAATCAACGATGAAACACAGAAATTGCATCGATATTGAATACAAAATGCAAAATGTCGACGTATTTACAAGAGGAGTAACTCTTCTAATACTTCGTGTTTTGAGCCTTTCCTGGGACAGCAGTATTAGATTCAGATGCACCATTGCAGGTTTACTGTTTCCCTTGGACCTTCAATTCAACGATGAAACACAGACATTGCATCGATATTGAACACAAAAGGCAAAATGTAGACTTATTTATAAAAGGAGTATCTCTGCTAATAGTTCGTGCTTTGAGCCTTTCCTGGGGCAGCAGTATTAGATTCCAATGCCTCATTGCAGGTTTACTATATCCCTTGGACCTTCAAATCAACGATGAAACACCGAAATTGCATCAATATTGAATACAAAAGACAAAATGTCGACTTATTTACAAGAGGAGTTACACTTCTAATAGATCGTGCTTTTAGCCTTTCCTGGGACAGCAGTAGTAGATTCCGATGCACCATTGTAGGTTTACTATATCACTTGCACCTTCAAATCAACGATGAAACACAGAAATTGCATCGATATGGAATACAAAAGTCAAAATGTCGACTTATTTATAAGAGGAGTAACTCTTCTTATAGTTCGTGATTTGAGCCTTTCCTGGGACAGCAGTATTAGATTCCGATGCACCATTGCAGGTTTACTGTATCCCTTGGACCTTGAAATCAACGATGAAACACAGAAATTGCATCGATATTGAATACAAAATGCAAAATGTCGACTTATTTGTAAGAGGAGTAACTCTTCTAATAGTTCGTGCTTTGAGCCTTTCCTGGGACAGCAGTATTAGATTCCGATGCACCATTGCAGGTTTACTGTATCCCTTGGACCTTCAACTCAACGATGAAACACAGAAATTGCATCGATATAGAATACAAAAGGCAAATTGTCGACTTATTTACAAGAGGAGTTACACTTCTAATAGTTCGTGATTTTAGCCTTTCCTGGGACAGCAGTATTAGATTCCGATGCACCATTTCAGGTTTACTGTATCCCTTGGACCTTCGAATCATCGATGAAACACAGAAATTGCATCGATATTGAATACAAAAGGCAAATTGTCGACTTATTATAAGAGGAGTAACTCTTCTAATAGTTCGTGATTTTAGCCTTTCCTGGGACAGCAGTATTAGATTCCGATGCACCATTGCACGTTTACTGTACCCCTTGGACCTTCAAATGAACGATGAAATACAGAAATTGCATCGATATTGAATACAAAAGGCAAAATGTCGACTTATTTACAAGAGGAGTAACTCTTCTAATAGTTTGTGCTTTTAGCCTCTCCTGGGACAGCAGTATTAGATTCCGATGCACCATTGCAGGTTTACTGTATCCCTTGGACCTTGAAATCAACGATGAAACACAGAAATTGCATCGATATTGAATACAAAAGGCAAAATGTCGACTTATTTGTAAGAGGAGTAACTCTTCTAATAGTTCGTGCTTTGAGCCTTTCCTGGGACAGCAGTATTAGATTCCGATGCACCATTGCAGGTTTACTGTATCCCTTGGACCTTCAACTCAACGATGAAACACAGAAATTGCATCGATATAGAATACAAAAGGCAAAATGTCGACTTATTTACAAGAGGAGTAACTCTTCTAATAGTTTGTGCTTTTAGCCTCTCCTGGGACAGCAGTATTAGATTCCGATGCACCATTGCAGGTTTACTGTATCCCTTGTGCCTTCAAATCAGCGATGAAATACAGAAATTGCATCGATATTGAATACAAAGGCAAAATGTAGACTTATTTATAAGGTGAGTAACTCTTCTTATAGTTCGTGATTTGAGCCTTTCCTGGGACAGCAGTATTAGATTCCGATGGACCATTGCAGGTTTACTATATCCCTTGGACCTTCAAATCAACGATGAAAGACAGAAATTGCATCGACATTAAATACACAAGTCAAAATGTCGACTTATTTATAAGAGGAGTAACTCTTCTAATACTTCGAGGTTTGAGACTTTCCTGGGACACCAGTATTAGATTCAGATGCACCATTGCAGGATTACTGTATCCCTTGGGCCTTCAAATCAACGATGAAACACAGAAATTGCATCGATATTGTACACAAAAGGCAAAATGTCGACTTATTTATAAAAGGAGTAGCTCTTCTAATGGTTCGTTCTTTAAGCCTTTCCTGGGGCAGCAGTATTAGATTTCGATGCACCATTGCAGGTTTACTGTATCCCTTGGACCTTCAAATCAACGATGAAACACAGAAATTGCGTCGATATTGAATACAAAAGCCAAAATGTCAACTTATTTACAAGAGGAATAACTCTTCTAATAATTCGTGATTTTAGCCTTTCCTGGGACAGCAGTATTTGATTCCGATGCACCATTTCAGTTTTACATTATCCCTTGGACCTTCAAATCAACGATGAAATTCAGAAATTGCATCGATATTGAATACAAAAGGCAAAATGTCGACTTATTTACAAGAGGATTAACTCCTCTAATATTTCGTGCTTTTAGCCTTTCCTGGGACAGCAGTATTAGATTCCGATGCACCATTGCAGGTTTACTGTATCCCTTGGACCTTCAAATCCGCGATGAAACACAGAAATTGCATCGATATTGATAACAAAAGGCAAAATGTAGACTTATTTATAAGAGGAGTAACTCTTCTTATAGTTCGTGCTTTGAGCCTTTTCTGCGACAGTAGTATTAGATTCCGATGCACCATTGCAGGTTTACTATATCCCTTGGACCTTCAAATCAACGATGAAAGACAGAAATCGCATCGATATTGAATACAAAAGTCAAAATGTCGACTTATTAATAAGAGGAGCAACTCTTCTAGTAGTTCGTGATTTTATCCTTTCCTGGGACAGCAGTATTAGATTCCGATGCACCATTGCAGGTTTATTGTATCCCTTGGACATTCAAATCAACGATGAAACACAGAAATTGCATCGATATTGAATACAAAATGCAAAATGTCGACGTATTTACAAGAGGAGTAACTCTTCTAATACTTCGTGTTTTGAGCCTTTCCTGGGACAGCAGTATTAGATTCAGATGCACCATTGCAGGTTTACTGTTTCCCTTGGACCTTCAATTCAACGATGAAACACAGACATTGCATCGATATTGAACACAAAAGGCAAAATGTAGACTTATTTATAAAAGGAGTATCTCTGCTAATAGTTCGTGCTTTGAGCCTTTCCTGGGGCAGCAGTATTAGATTCCAATGCCTCATTGCAGGTTTACTATATCCCTTGGACCTTCAAATCAACGATGAAACACCGAAATTGCATCAATATTGAATACAAAAGACAAAATGTCGACTTATTTACAAGAGGAGTTACACTTCTAATAGATCGTGCTTTTAGCCTTTCCTGGGACAGCAGTATTAGATTCCGATGCACCATTTCAGGTTTACTGTATCCCTAGGACCTTCGAATCAACGATGAAACACAGAAATTGCATCGATATTGAATACAAAAGGCAAATTGTCGACTTATTATAAGAGGAGTAACTCTTCTAATAGTTCGTGCTTTGACCCTTTCCTGGGACTGCAGTATTAGATTCCGATACACCATTGCGTGATTACTGTATCCCTTGGACCTTCAATTCAACGATGAGACACAGAAATGGCATCGATACTGAATACAAAAGGCAAAATGTCGACTTATTTACAAGAGGAGTAACTCTTCTAATAGTTCGTGCTTTTAGCCGTTCCTGGGACAGCAGTATTAGATTCCGATGAACCATTGCAGGTTTACTGTATCCCTTGGACCTTCAAATCAACGATGAAACACAGAAATTGCATCGATATTGAATACAAAAGGCAAAATGTCGGCTTATTTATAAGAGGAGCAACTCTTCAAATAGTTCGTGTTTTGAGCCTTTCCTGGGACAGCAGTGTTAGATTCCGATGCACCATTGCAGGTTTACTGTATCCCTTGGACCTTCAAGTCAACGATGAAACACAGAAATTGCATCGATATTGAACACAAAATGCAAAATGTCTACTTATTTTATAAGAGGAGTAACTCTTCTAATAATTCGTGCTTTGAGCCATTCCTAGGACAGCAGTATTAGATTGCGATGCACCATTGCAGGTTTACTGTATCCCTTGGACCTTCAACTAAACGATGAATTACAGAATTTGCATCGATATTGAATACAAAAGGAAAATGTCAACTTATTTGTAAGAGGAGTAACTCTTCTAATAGTTCGTGCTTTGAGCTTTTCCTAGGACAGCAGTATTAAATTGCGATGCACCATTGCAGGTTTACTGTATCCCTTGGACCCCTCAAATCAACGATGAAACACAGAAATTGCATCGATAATGTATACAAAAGGAAAATGTCGACTTATTTACAAGAGGAGTAACTCTTCAAATAGTTCGCGCTTTTAGCCTTTCCTGGGACAGCAGTATTAGATTCCGATGCACTATTGTAGGTTTACTGTATCCCCTGGACCTTCGAATCAACGATAAAAGACAGAAATTGCATCGATATTGAATACGAAAGGCAAAATGTCTACTTATTTACAAGAGGAGTAACTCTTCTAATAGTTCGTGCATTTAGTCTTTCGTGGTACAGCAGTATTAGATTCCGATGCACCATTGCAGGTTTACTGTATCCCTTGTGCCTTCAAATCAGCGATGAAATACAGAAATTGCATCGATCTTGAATACAAAAGGCAAAATGTCGACTTATTTATAAGAGGAGTAACTCTTCTTATAGTTCGTGCTTTGAGCCTTTCCTGGGACAGCAGTATTAGATTCCGATGCACCATTGTAGGTTTACTATATCACTTGCACCTTCAAATCAACGATGAAACACAGAAATTGCATCGATATGGAATACAAAAGTCAAAATGTCGACTTATTTATAAGAGGAGTAACTCTTCTTATAGTTCGTGATTTGAGCCTTTCCTGGGACAGCAGTATTAGATTCCGATGCACCATTGCAGGTTTACTGTATCCCTTGGACCTTGAAATCAACGATGAAACACAGAAATTGCATCGATATTGAATACAAAAGGCAAAATGTCGACTTATTTGTAAGAGGAGTAACTCTTCTAATAGTTCGTGCTTTGAGCCTTTCCTGGGACAGCAGTATTAGATTCCGATGCACCATTGCAGGTTTACTGTATCCCTTGGACCTTCAACTCAACGATGAAACACAGAAATTGCATCGATATAGAATACAAAAGGCAAATTGTCGACTTGTTTACAAGAGGAGTTACACTTCTAATAGTTCGTGATTTTAGCCTTTCCTGGGACAGCAGTATTAGATTCCGATGCACCATTTCAGGTTTACTGTATCCCTTGGACCTTCGAATCAACGATGAAACACAGAAATTGCATCGATATTGAATACAAAAGGCAAATTGTCGACTTATTATAAGAGGAGTAACTCTTCTAATAGTTCGTGATTTTAGCCTTTCCTGGGACAGCAGTATTAGATTCCGATGCACCATTGCACGTTTACTGTACCCCTTGGACCTTCAAATGAACGATGAAATACAGAAATTGCATCGATATTGAATACAAAAGGCAAAATGTCGACTTATTTACAAGAGGAGTAACTCTTCTAATAGTTTGTGCTTTTAGCCTCTCCTGGGACAGCAGTATTAGATTCCGATGCACCATTGCAGGTTTACTGTATCCCTTGGACCTTGAAATCAACGATGAAACACAGAAATTGCATCGATATTGAATACAAAAGGCAAAATGTCGACTTATTTGTAAGAGGAGTAACTCTTCTAATAGTTCGTGCTTTGAGCCTTTCCTGGGACAGCAGTATTAGATTCCGATGCACCATTGCAGGTTTACTGTATCCCTTGGACCTTCAACTCAACGATGAAACACAGAAATTGCATCGATATAGAATACAAAAGGCAAAATGTCGACTTATTTACAAGAGCAGTAACTCTTCTAATAGTTGGTGCTTTTAGCCTCTCCTGGGACAGCAGTATTAGATTCCGATGCACCATTGCAGGTTTACTGTATCCCTTGTGCCTTCAAATCAGCGATGAAATACAGAAATTGCATCGATATTGAATACAAAGGCAAAATGTAGACTTATTTATAAGAGGAGTAACTCTTCTTATAGTTCGTGATTTGAGCCTTTCCTGGGACAGCAGTATTAGATTCCGATGGACCATTGCAGGTTTACTATATCCCTTGGACCTTCAAATCAACGATGAAAGACAGAAATTGCATCGATATTAAATACACAAGTCAAAATGTCGACTTATTTATAAGAGGAGTAACTCTTCTAATACTTCGAGGTTTGAGACTTTCCTGGGACACCAGTATTAGATTCAGATGCACCATTGCAGGATTACTGTATCCCTTGGGCCTTCAAATCAACGATGAAACACAGAAATTGCATCGATATTGTACACAAAAGGCAAAATGTCGACTTATTTATAAAAGGAGTAGCTCTTCTAATGGTTCGTTCTTTAAGCCTTTCCTGGGGCAGCAGTATTAGATTTCGATGCACCATTGCAGGTTTACTGTATCCCTTGGACCTTCAAATCAACGATGAAACACAGAAATTGCGTCGATATTGAATACAAAAGCCAAAATGTCAACTTATTTACAAGAGGAATAACTCTTCTAATAGTTCGTGATTTTAGCCTTTCCTGGGACAGCAGTATTTGATTCCGATGCACCATTTCAGTTTTACATTATCCCTTGGACCTTCAAATCAACGATGAAATTCAGAAATTGCATCGATATTGAATACAAAAGGCAAAATGTCGACTTATTTACAAGAGGATTAACTCCTCTAATATTTCGTGCTTTTAGCCTTTCCTGGGACAGCAGTATTAGATTCCGATGCACCATTGCAGGTTTACTGTATCCCTTGGACCTTCAAATCCGCGATGAAACACAGAAATTGCATCGATATTGATAACAAAAGGCAAAATGTAGACTTATTTATAAGAGGAGTAACTCTTCTTATAGTTCGTGCTTTGAGCCTTTTCTGCGACAGTAGTATTAGATTCCGATGCACCATTGCAGGTTTACTATATCCCTTGGACCTTCAAATCAACGATGAAAGACAGAAATCGCATCGATATTGAATACAAAAGTCAAAATGTCGACTTATTAATAAGAGGAGCAGCTCTTCTAGTAGTTCGTGATTTTATCCTTTCCTGGGACAGCAGTATTAGATTCCGATGCACCATTGCAGGTTTATTGTATCCCTTGGACATTCAAATCAACGATGAAACACAGAAATTGCATCGATATTGAATACAAAATGCAAAATGTCGACGTATTTACAAGAGGAGTAACTCTTCTAATACTTCGTGTTTTGAGCCTTTCCTGGGACAGCAGTATTAGATTCAGATGCACCATTGCAGGTTTACTGTATTCCTTGGACCTTCAATTCAACGATGAAACACAGACATTGCATCGATATTGAACACAAAAGGCAAAATGTAGACTTATTTATAAAAGGAGTATCTCTGCTAATAGTTCGTGCTTTGAGCCTTTCCTGGGGCAGCAGTATTAGATTCCAATGCACCATTGCAGGTTTACTATATCCCTTGGACCTTCAAATCAACGATGAAACACCGAAATTGCATCAATATTGAATACAAAAGACAAAATGTCGACTTATTTACAAGAGGAGTTACACTTCTAATAGATCGTGCTTTTAGCCTTTCCTGGGACAGCAGTATTAGATTCCGATGCACCATTTCAGGTTTACTGTATCCCTTGGACCTTCGAATCAACGATGAAACACAGAAATTGCATCGATATTGAATACAAAAGGCAAATTGTCGACTTATTATAAAAGGAGTAACTCTTCTAATACTTCGTGCTTTGACCCTTTCCTGGGACAGCAGTATTAGATTCCGATGCACCATTGCGTGATTACTGTATCCCTTGGACCTTCAATTCAACGATGAGACACAGAAATGGCATCGATACTGAATACAAAAGGCAAAATGTCGACTTATTTACAAGAGGAGTAACTCTTCTAATAGTTCGTGCTTTTAGCCGTTCCTGGGACAGCAGTATTAGATTCCGATGAACCATTGCAGGTTTACTGTATCCCTTGGACCTTCAAATCAACGATGAAACACAGAAATTGCATCGATATTGAATACAAAAGGCAAAATGTCGGCTTATTTATAAAAGGAGCAACTCTTCAAATAGTTCGTGTTTTGAGCCTTTCCTGGGACAGCAGTGTTAGATTCCGATGCACCATTGCAGGTTTACTGTATCCCTTGGACCTTCAAGTCAACGATGAAACACAGAAATTGCATCGATATTGAACACAAAATGCAAAATGTCTACTTATTTTATAAGAGGAGTAACTCTTCTAATAGTTCGTGCTTTGAGCCATTCCTAGGACAGCAGTATTAGATTGCGATGCACCGTTGCAGGTTTACTGTATCCCTTGGACCTTCAACTAAACGATGAATTACAGAATTTGCATCGATATTGAATACAAAAGGAAAATGTCAACTTATTTGTAAGAGGAGTAACTCTTCTAATAGTTCGTGCTTTGAGCTTTTCCTAGGACAGCAGTATTAAATTGCGATGCACCATTGCAGGTTTACTGTATCCCTTGGACCCCTCAAATCAACGATGAAACACAGAAATTGCATCGATAATGTATACAAAAGGAAAATGTCGACTTATTAACAAGAGGAGTAACTCTTCAAATAGTTCGCGCTTTTAGCCTTTCCTGGGACAGCAGTATTAGATTCCGATGCACTATTGTAGGTTTACTGTATCCCCTGGACCTTCGAATCAACGATAAAACACAGAAATTGCATCGATATTGAATACCAAAGGCAAAATGTCGACTTATTTACAAGAGGAGTAACTCTTCTAATAGTTCGTGCATTTAGTCTTTCGTGGTACAGCAGTATTAGATTCCGATGCACCATTGCAGGTTTCCTGTATCCCTTGTGCCTTCAAATCAGCGATGAAATACAGAAATTGCATCGATATTGAATACAAAAGGCAAAATGTCGACTTATTTATAAGAGGAGTAACTCTTCTTATAGTTCGTGCTTTGAGCCTTTCCTGGGACAGCAGTATTAGATTCCGATGCACCATTGTAGGTTTACTATATCACTTGCACCTTCAAATCAACGATGAAACACAGAAATTGCATCGATATGGAATACACAAGTCAAAATGTCGACTTATTTATAAGAGGAGTAACTCTTCTAATACTTCGAGTTTTGAGCCTTTCCTGGGACAGCAGTATTAGATTCAGATGCACCATTGCAGGTTTACTGTATCCCTTGGACCTTCAAATCAACGATGAAACACAGAAATTGCATCGATATTGAACACAAAAGGCAAAATGTCGACATATTTATAAAAGGAGTAGCTCTTCTAATAGTTCGTGCTTTAAGCCTTTCCTGGGGCAGCAGTATTAGATTTCAATGCACCATTGTAGGTTTACTGTATCCCTTGGACCTTCAAAACAACGATGAAACACAGAAATTGCGTCGATATTGAATACAAAAGCCAAAATATCAACTTATTTACAAGAGGAATAACTCTTCTAATAATTCGTGATTTTAGCCCTTCCTGGGACAGCAGTATTTGATTCCGATGCACCATTGCAGGTTTACTGTATCTCTTGGACCTTCAAATCAACGATGAAACACAGATTATGCATTGATATTGAATACAAAAGGCAAAATGTCGACTTATTTACAAGAGGAGTATCTCTTCTAATGGTTCGTGTTTTCAGCCTTTCCTGGGATAGCAGTAATAGATTCCGATGCACCATTGCAGGTTTACTGTATCCTTTGGACCTTCGATTTAACAATGAAACACAGAAATTGCATCGATATTGTATACAAAAGGCAAATTGTCGACTTATTTACAAGAGGAGTAACTCTTCTAATAGTTCGTGATTTTAGCTTTTCCTGGGACAGCAGTATTAGATTCCGATGCACTATTGTAGGTTTACTATATCCCTTGGACCTTCAAATCAACGATGAAACACAGAAATTGCATCGATATTGAATACAAAAGGCAAAATGTCGACTTATTTACAAGAGGAGTAACTCTTCTAATAGTTCTTGCTTTTAGCCTTTCCTGGGACAGCAGTATTAGATTCCGATGCACCATTGCAGGTTTACTGTATCCCTTGGACCTTCAAATCAACGATGAAACACAGAAATTGCATCGATATTGAATACAAAAAGCAAAATGTAGACTTATTTATAAGAGGAGTAACTCTTCCTATAGTTCGTGCTTTGGCCCTTTCCTGGGACAGCTGTATTAGATTCCGATGCACCATTGCAGGTTTACTATATTCCGTAGACCTTCAAATCAACGATGAAACACAGAAATTGCAACAATATTGAATACAAAAGTCAAAATGGCGACTTAGTTATAAGAGGAGTAACTCTTCTAGTAGTTCGTGCTTTTAGCCTTTCCTGGGACAGAAGTATTAGATTCCGATGCACCATTGCCGGTTTACTGTATCCCTTGGGCACTCAAATCAACGATGTAACACAGAAATTGCATCGATATTGAATACAAAAGGCAAAATGTCGACTTATTTATTAGAGGAGTAACTCTCCTAATAGTTTGTGCTTTGAGCCTTTCCTGGGACAGCAGTATTCGATTCCGATGCACCATTGCAGGTTTACTGTATCCCTTGGACCTTCAAATCAACGACGAAACACAGAATTTGCATCGATATTGAATACAAAATGCAAAATGTCGACTTATTTATAAGAGGAGTAACTCTTCTAATAGTTCGTGCTTTGAGCCTTTCCTGGGACAGCAGTATTAGATTCCGATGCACCATTGCAGGTTTACTGTATCCCTTGGACCTTCGAATCAACGATGAAACACAGAAATTGCATCGATATTGAACACAAAAGTAAAAATGTCAACTTATTTATAAGATGAGTAACTCTTCTAATATTTCGTGCTTTGAGCCTTTCCTAGGACAGCAGTATTAGATTCCGATGTAACATTGCTGGTTTACTGTATCCCTTGGACCTTCAAATCAACGATGAAACACAGAAATTGCATCAATATTGAATAAAAAAAGCAAAATGTCGACTTATTTATAAGACGAGTAACTCTTCCAATAGTTCGTGTTTTGACCCTTTCCTGGGACAGCAGTATTAGATTCCGATGCACCATTTCAGGTTTACTGTATTCCTTGGACCTTCGATTCAACGATGAAACACAGAAATTGCATCGATATTCAATACAAAAGGCAAATTGTCGACTTATTATAAGAGGAGTAACTCTTCTAATAGTTTGTGATTTTAGCCTTTCCTGGGACAGCAGTATTAGATTCCGATGCACCATTGCAGGTTTACTGTATCCCTTGGTCCTTCAAATCAACGATGAAAGACAGAAATTGCATCGATATTGAATACAAAGGCAAAATGTAAACTTATTTATAAGAGGAGTAACTCTTCTTATAGTTCGTGATTTGAGCCTTTCCTGGGACAGCAGTATTAGATTCCGATGAACCATTGCAGGTTTACTATATCCCTTGGACCTTCAAATCAACGATGAAAGACAGAAATTGCATCGATATTAAATACACAAATCAAAATGTCGACTTATTTATAAGAGGAGTAACTCTTCTAATACTTCGAGTTTTGAGCCTTTCCTGGGACAGCAGTATTAGATTCAGATGCACCATTGCAGGTTTACTGTATCCCTTGGACCTTCAAATCAACGATGAAACACAGAAATTGCATCAATATTGAATACAAAAGGCAAAATGTAGACTTATTTATAAGAGGAGTAATTCTTCTTATAGTTCGTGCTTTGAGCCTTTCCTGGGGCAGCAGTATTAGATTTTGATGCACCATTTCAGGTTTACTGTATCCCTTGGACCTTCAAATCAACGATGAAACACAGAAATTGCGTCGATATTGAATACAAAAGCCAAAATGTCAACTTATTTACAAGAGGAATAACCCTTCTAACAGTTCGTGATTTTAGCCTTTCCTGGGACAGCAGTATTTGATTCCGATGCACCATTTCAGGTTTACATTATTCCTTGGACCTTCAAATCAACGATGAAATTCAGAAATTGCATCGATATTGAATACAATAGGCAAAATGTCGACTTATTTACAAGAGGATTAACTCCTCTAATATTTCGTGCTTTTAGCCTTTCCTGGGACAGCAGTATTAGATTCCGATGCACCATTGCAGGTTTACTGTATCCCTTGGACCTTCAAATCCGCGATGAAACACAGAAATTGCATCGATATTGAATACAAAAGGCAAAATGTAGATTTATTTATAAGAGGAGTAACTCTTCTTATAGTTCGTGCTTTGAGCCTTTTCTGGGACAGTAGTATTAGATTCCGATGCACCATTGCAGGTTTACTATATCCCTTGGACCTTCAAATCAACGATGAAAGACAGAAATCGCATCGATATTGAACACAAAAGGCAAAATGTCGACTTATTTATAAGAGGAGTAGCTCTGATAATAGTTCGTGCTTTGAGCCTTTCCTGCGGCAGCAGTATTAGATTCCGATGCACCATTGCAGGTTTACTATATCCCTTGGACCTTCAAATCAACGATGAAACACAGAAATTGCATCAATATTGAGTACAAAAGATAAAATGTCGACTTATTTATAAGAGGAGTAACTCTTCTAATACTTCGTGTTTTGAGCCTTTCCAGGGACAGCAGTATTAGATTCAGATGCACCATTGCAGGTTTACTGTATCCCTTGGACCTTCAAATCAACGATGAAACACAGAAATTGCATCGATATTGAACACAAATGGCAAAATGTCGACTTATTTATAAGAGGAGTAGCTCTGATAATAGTTCGTGCTTTGAGCCTTTCCTGCGGCAGCAGTATTAGATTCCGATGCACCATTGCAGGTTTACTATATCCCTTGGACCTTCAAATCAACGATGAAACACAGAAATTGCATCAATATTGAATACAAAAGATAAAATGTCGACTTATTTATAAGAGGAGTAGCTCTTCTAGTAGTTCGTGCTTTTAGCCTTTCCTGGAACAGCAGTATTAGATTCCGATGCACCATTGCAGGTTTACTGTATCCCTAGGACCTTCAAATCCGCGACGAAACACAGAAATTGCATCGATATTGAATACAAAAGGCAAAATGTAGACTAATTTATAAGAGGAGTAACTCTTCTTATAGTTCGTGCTTTGAGCCTTTTCTGGGACAGTAGTATTAGATTCCGATGCACCATTGCAGGTTTACTATATCCCTTGGACCTTCAAATCAACGATGAAACACAGAAATTGCATCGATATTGAATACAAAAGTCAAAATGTCAACTTATTTATAAGATGAGTAACTCTTCTAATATTTCGTGCTTTGAGCCTTTCCTAGGACAGCAGTATTAGATTCCGATGTAACATTGCTGGTTTACTGTATCCCTTGGACCTTCAAATCAACGATGAAACACAGAAATTGCGTCGATATTGAATACAAAAGCCAAAATGTCAACTTATTTACAAGAGGAATAACTCTTCTAAGAGTTCGTGATTTTAGCCTTTCCTGGGACAGCAGTATTTGATTCCGATGCACCATTTCAGGTTTACATTATTCCTTGGACCTTCAAATCAACGATGAAATTCAGAAATTGCATCGATATTGAATACAATAGGCAAAAAGTCGACTTATTTACAAGAGGATTAACTCCTCTAATATTTCGTGATTTTAGCCTTTCCTGGGACAGCAGTATTAGATTCCGATGCACCATTGCAGGTTTACTGTATCCCTTGGACCTTCAAATCCGCGATGAAACACAGATATTGCATCGATATTGAATACAAAAGGCAAAATGTAGATTTATTTATAAGAGGAGTAACTCTTCTTATAGTTCGTGCTTTGAGCCTTTTCTGGGACAGTAGTATTAGATTCCGATGCACCATTGCAGGTTTACTATATCCCTTGGACCTTCAAATCAACGATGAAAGACAGAAATCGCATCGATATTGAACACAAAAGGCAAAATGTCGACTTATTTACAAGAGGAGTAGCTCTGATAATAGTTCGTGCTTTAAGCCTTTCCTGCGGCAGCAGTATTAGATTCCGATGCACCATTGCAGGTTTACTATATCCCTTGGACCTTCAAATCAACGATGAAACACAGAAATTGCATCAATATTGAGTACAAAAGATAAAATGTCGACTTATTTATAAGAGGAGTAACTCATCTAATACTTCGTATTTTGAGCCTTTCCAGGGACAGCAGTATTAGATTCAGATGCACCATTGCAGGTTTACTGTATCCCTTGGACCTTCAAATCAACGATGAAACACAGAAATTGCATCGATATTGAACACAAATGGCAAAATGTCGACTTATTTATAAGAGGAGTAGCTCTGATAATAGTTCGTGCTTTGAGCCTTTCCTGCGGCAGCAGTATTAGATTCCGATGCACCATTGCAGGTTTACTATATCCCTTGGACCTTCAAATCAACGGTGAGACACAGAAATTGCATCAATATTGAATACAAAAGATAAAATGTCGACTTGTTTATAAGAGGAGTAACTCTTCTAGTAGTTCGTGATTTTAGCCCTTCCTGGGACAGCAGTATTAGATTCCGATGCACCATTGCCGGTAAACTGTATCCCTTGGACCTTCAAATCAACGATGAAACACAGAAATTGCATCGATATTGAATAGAAAATGCAAATTGTCGTCTTATTTGCAAGAGGAGTAACTCTTCTAGCAGATCGTGATTTTAGCTTTTCCTGGGACAGAAGTATTGGATTCCGATGCACCATTGCAGGTTTACTGTATCCCTTGGACCTACAAATCAACGATGAAACACAGAAATTGCATCAATATTGAATACAAAAGATAAAATGTCGACTTATTTATAAGAGGAGTAACTCTTCTAGTAGTTCGTGCTTTTAGCCTTTCCTGGAACAGCAGTATTAGATTCCGATGCACCATTGCAGGTTTACTGTATCCCTAGGACCTTCAAATCCGCGATGAAACACAGAAATTGCATCGATATTGAATACAAAAGGCAAAATGTAGACTAATTTATAAGAGGAGTAACTCTTCTTATAGTTCGTGCTTTGAGCCTTTTCTGGGACAGTAGTATTAGATTCCGATGCACCATTGCAGGTTTACTATATCCCTTGGACCTTCAAATCAACGATGAAACACAGAAATTGCATCGATATTGAATAGAAAAGTCAAAATGTCAACTTATTTATAAGATGAGTAACTCTTCTAATATTTCGTGCTTTGAGCCTTTCCTAGGACAGCAGTATTAGATTCCGATGTAACATTGCTGGTTTACTGTATCCCTTGGACCTTCAAATCAACGATGAAACACAGAAATTGCGTCGATATTGAATACAAAAGCCAAAATGTCAACTTATTTACAAGAGGAATAACTCTTCTAACAGTTCGTGATTTTAGCCTTTCCTGGGACAGCAGTATTTGATTCCGATGCACCATTTCAGGTTTACATTATTCCTTGGACCTTCAAATCAACGATGAAATTCAGAAATTGCATCGATATTGAATACAATAGGCAAAATGTCGACTTATTTACAAGAGGATTAACTCCTCTAATATTTCGTGCTTTTAGCCTTTCCTGGGACAGCAGTATTAGATTCCGATGCACCATTGCAGGTTTACTGTATCCCTTGGACCTTCAAATCCGCGATGAAACACAGATATTGCATCGATATTGAATACAAAAGGCAAAATGTAGATTTATTTATAAGAGGAGTAACTCTTCTTATAGTTCGTGCTTTGAGCCTTTTCTGGGACAGTAGTATTAGATTCCGATGCACCATTGCAGGTTTACTATATCCCTTGGACCTTCAAATCAACGATGAAAGACAGAAATCGCATCGATATTGAACACAAAAGGCAAAATGTCGACTTATTTATAAGAGGAGTAGCTCTGATAATAGTTCGTGCTTTGAGCCTTTCCTGCGGCAGCAGTATTAGATTCCGATGCACCATTGCAGGTTTACTATATCCCTTGGACCTTCAAATCAACGATGAAACACAGAAATTGCATCAATATTGAGTACAAAAGATAAAATGTCGACTTATTTATAAGAGGAGTAACTCTTCTAATACTTCGTATTTTGAGCCTTTCCAGGGACAGCAGTATTAGATTCAGATGCACCATTGCAGGTTTACTGTATCCCTTGGACCTTCAAATCAACGATGAAACACAGAAATTGCATCGATATTGAACACAAATGGCAAAATGTCGACTTATTTATAAGAGGAGTAGCTCTGATAATAGTTCGTGCTTTGAGCCTTTCCTGCGGCAGCAGTATTAGATTCCGATGCACCATTGCAGGTTTACGATATCCCTTGGACCTTCAAATCAACGATGAAACACAGAAATTGCATCAATATTGAATACAAAAGATAAAATGTCGACTTGTTTATAAGAGGAGTAACTCTTCTAGTAGTTCGAGATTTTTGCCCTTCCTGGGACAGCAGTATTAGATTCCGATGCACCATTGCCGGTTTACTGTATCCCTTGGACCTTCAAATCAACGATGAAACACAGAAATTGCATCGATATTGAATAGAAAATGCAAATTGTCGTCTTATTTGCAAGAGGAGTAACTCTTCTAGCAGATCGTGATTTTAGCTTTTCCTGGGACAGCAGTATTGGATTCCGATGCACCATTGCAGGTTTACTGTATCCCTTGGACCTACAAATCAACGATGAAACACAGAAATTGCATCAATATTGAATACAAAAGATAAAATGTCGACTTATTTATAAGAGGAGTAACTCTTCTAGTAGTTCGTGCTTTTAGCCTTTCCTGGAACAGCAGTATTAGATTCCGATGCACCATTGCAGGTTTACTGTATCCCTAGGACCTTCAAATCCGCGATGAAACACAGAAATTGCATCGATATTGAATACAAAAGGCAAAATGTAGACTAATTTATAAGAGGAGTAACTCTTCTTATAGTTCGTGCTTTGAGCCTTTTCTGGGACAGTAGTATTAGATTCCGATGCACCATTGCAGGTTTACTATATCCCTTGGACCTTCAAATCAACGATGAAACACAGAAATTGCATCGATATTGAATACAAAAGTCAAAATGTCAACTTATTTATAAGATGAGTAACTCTTCTAATATTTCGTGCTTTGAGCCTTTCCTAGGACAGCAGTATTAGATTCCGATGTAACATTGCTGGTTTACTGTATCCCTTGGACCTTCAAATCAACGATGAAACACAGAAATTGCATCGATATTGAATAAAAATGCAAAATGTCGACTTATTTATAAGAGGAGTAACTCTTCTAATAGTTCGTGCTTTGACCCTTTCCTGGGACAGCAGTATTAGATTCCGATGCACCATTGCATGATTACTGTATCCCTTGGACCTTCAATTCAACGATGAGACACAGAAATGGCATCGATACGGAATACAAAAGGCAAAATGTCGACTTATTTACAAGAGGGGTAACTCTTCTAATAGTTCGTGCTTTTAGCCTTTCCTGGGACAGCAGTATTAGATTCCGATGGACCATTGCAGGTTTACTGTATCCCTTGGACCTTCAGATCACTGATGAAACACAGAAATTGCATCGATATTGAATACAAAAGGCAAAATGTCGACTTATTTACAAGAGGAGTATCTCTTCTAATGGTTCGTGTTTTCAGCCTTTCCTGGGATAGCAGTAATAGATTCCGATGCACCATTGCAGGTTTACTGTATCCTTTGGACCTTCGATTTAACGATGAAACACAGAAATTGCATCGATATTGTATACAAAAGGCAAATTGTCGACTTATTTACAAGAGGAGTAACTCTTCTAATAGTTCGTGATTTTAGCTTTTCCTGGGACAGCAGTATTAGATTCCGATGCACTATTGTAGGTTTACTATATCCCTTGGACCTTCAAATCAACGATGAAACACAGAAATTGCATCGATATTGAATACAAAAGGCAAAATGTCGACTTATTTACAAGAGGAGTAACTCTTCTAATAGTTCTTGCTTTTAGCCTTTCCTGGGACCGCAGTATTAGATTCCGATGCACCATTGCAGGTTTACTGTATCCCTTGGACCTTCAAATCAACGATGAAACACAGAAATTGCATCGATATTGAATACAAAAAGCAAAATGTAGACTTATTTATAAGAGGAGTAACTCTTCCTATAGTTCGTGCTTTGACCCTTTCCTGGGACAGCTGTATTAGATTCCGATGCACCATTGCAGGTTTACTATATTCCGTAGACCTTCAAATCAACGATGAAACACAGAAATTGCAACAATATTGAATACAAAAGTCAAAATGGCGACTTAGTTATAAGAGGAGTAACTCTTCTAGTAGTTCATGCTTTTAGCCTTTCCTGGGACAGAAGTATTAGATTCCGATGCACCATTGCCGGTTTACTGTATCCCTTGGGCACTCAAATCAACGATGTAACACAGAAATTGCATCGATATTGAATACAAAAGGCAAAATGTCGACTTATTTATTAGAGGAGTAACTCTCCTAATAGTTTGTGCTTTGAGCCTTTCCTGGGACAGCAGTATTCGATTCCGATGCACCATTGCAGGTTTACTGTATCCCTTGGACCTTCAAATCAACGACGAAATTCAGAAATTGCATCGATATTGAATACAATAGGCAAAATGTCGACTTATTTACAAGAGGATTAACTCCTCTAATATTTCGTGCTTTTAGCCTTTCCTGGGACAGCAGTATTAGATTCCGATGTAACATTGCTGGTTTACTGTATCCCTTGGACCTTCAAATCAACGATGAAACACAGAAATTGCATCAATATTGAATAAAAAAAGCAAAATGTCGACTTATTTATAAGACGAGTAACTCTTCCAATAGTTCGTGTTTTGAGCCTTTCCTGGGACAGCAGTATTAGATTCCGATGCACCATTGCAGGTTTACTGTATCCCTTGGACCTTCGAATCAACGATGAAACACAGAAATTGCATCGATATTGAACACAAAAGTAAAAATGTCAACTTATTTACAAGAGGAGTAACTCTTCTAATAGTTCGTGATTTTAGCTTTTCCTGGGACAGCAGTATTAGATTCCGATGCACTATTGTAGGTTTACTATATCCTTTGGACCTTCGATTTAACGATGAAACACAGAAATTGCATCGATATTGTATACAAAAGGCAAATTGTCGACTTATTTACAAGAGGAGTAACTCTTCTAATAGTTCGTGATTTTAGCTTTTCCTGGGACAGCAGTATTAGATTCCGATGCACTATTGTAGGTTTACTATATCCCTTGGACCTTCAAATCAACGATGTAACACAGAAATTGCTTCGATATTGAATACAAAATGCAAAATGTCGACTTATTTATAAGAGGAGTAACTCTTCTAATAGTTCGTGCTTTGAGCCTTTCCTGGGACAGCAGTATTAGATTCCGATGCACCATTGCAGGTTTACTGTATCCCTTGGACCTTCGAATCAACGATGAAACACAGAAATTGCATCGATATTGAACACAAAAGTAAAAATGTCAACTTATTTATAAGAGGAATATTCCTTCTAACAGTTCGTGATTTTAGCCTTTCCTGGGACAGCAGTATTTGATTCCGATGCACCATTTCAGGTTTACATTATTCCTTGGACCTTCAAATCAACGACGAAATTCAGAAATTGCATCGATATTGAATACAATAGGCAAAATGTCGACTTATTTACAAGAGGATTAACTCCTCTAATATTTCGTGCTTTTAGCCTTTCCTGGGACAGCAGTATTAGATTCCGATGTAACATTGCTGGTTTACTGTATCCCTTGGACCTTCAAATCAACGATGAAACACAGAAATTGCATCAATATTGAATAAAAAAAGCAAAATGTCGACTTATTTATAAGACGAGTAACTCTTCCAATAGTTCGTGTTTTGACCCTTTCCTGGGACAGCAGTATTAGATTCCGATGCACCATTTCAGGTTTACTGTATTCCTTGGACCTTCGATTCAACGATGAAACACAGAAATTGCATCGATATTCAATACAAAAGGCAAATTGTCGACTTATTATAAGAGGAGTAACTCTTCTAATAGTTTGTGATTTTAGCCTTTCCTGGGACAGCAGTATTAGATTCCGATGCACCATTGCAGGTTTACTGTATCCCTTGGTCCTTCAAATCAACGATGAAAGACAGAAATTGCATCGATATTGAATACAAAGGCAAAATGTAAACTTATTTATAAGAGGAGTAACTCTTCTTATAGTTCGTGATTTGAGCCTTTCCTGGGACAGCAGTATTAGATTCCGATGAACCATTGCAGGTTTACTATATCCCTTGGACCTTCAAATCAACGATGAAAGACAGAAATTGCATCGATATTAAATACACAAATCAAAATGTCGACTTATTTATAAGAGGAGTAACTCTTCTAATACTTCGAGTTTTGAGCCTTTCCTGGGACAGCAGTATTAGATTCAGATGCACCATTGCAGGTTTACTGTATCCCTTGGACCTTCAAATCAACGATGAAACACAGAAATTGCATCAATATTGAATACAAAAGGCAAAATGTAGACTTATTTATAAGAGGAGTAATTCTTCTTATAGTTCGTGCTTTGAGCCTTTCCTGGGGCAGCAGTATTAGATTTCGATGCACCATTTCAGGTTTACTGTATCCCTTGGACCTTCAAATCAACGATGAAACACAGAAATTGCGTCGATATTGAATACAAAAGCCAAAATGTCAACTTATTTACAAGAGGAATATTCCTTATAACAGTTCGTGATTTTAGCCTTTCCTGGGACAGCAGAGTTTGATTCCGATGCACCATTTCAGGTTTACATTATTCCTTGGACCTTCAAATCACCGATGAAATTCAGAAATTGCATCGATATTGAATACAATAGGCAAAATGTCGACTTATTTACAAGAGGATTAACTCCTCTAATATTTCGTGCTTTTAGCCTTTCCTGGGACAGCAGTATTAGATTCCGATGCACCATTGCAGGTTTACTGTATCCCTTGGACCTTCAAATCCGCGATGAAACACAGATATTGCATCGATATTGAATACAAAAGGCAAAATGTAGACTAATTTATAAGAGGAGTAACTCTTCTTATAGTTCGTGCTTTGAGCCTTTTCTGGGACAGTAGTATTAGATTCCGATGTAACATTGCTGGTTTACTGTATCCCTTGGACCTTCAAATCAACGATGAAACACAGAAATTGCGTCGATATTGAATACAAAAGCCAAAATGTCAACTTATTTACAAGAGGAATAACTCTTCTAACAGTTCGTGATTTTAGCCTTTCCTGGGACAGCAGTATTTGATTCCGATGCACCATTTCAGGTTTACATTATTCCTTGGACCTTCAAATCAACGATGAAATTCAGAAATTGCATCGATATTGAATACAATAGGCAAAATGTCGACTTATTTACAAGAGGATTAACTCCTCTAATATTTCGTGCTTTTAGCCTTTCCTGGGACAGCAGTATTAGATTCCGATGCACCATTGCACGTTTACTGTATCCCTTGGACCTTCAAATCCGCGATGAAACACAGATATTGCATCGATATTGAATACAAAAGGCAAAATGTAGATTTATTTATAAGAGGAGTAACTCTTCTTATAGTTCGTGCTTTGAGCCTTTTCTGGGACAGTAGTATTAGATTCCGATGCACCATTGCAGGTTTACTATATCCCTTGGACCTTCAAATCAACGATGAAAGACAGAAATCGCATCGATATTGAACACAAAAGGCAAAATGTCGACTTATTTATAAGAGGAGTAGCTCTGATAATAGTTCGTGCTTTGAGCCTTTCCTGCGGCAGCAGTATTAGATTCCGATGCACCATTGCAGGTTTACTATATCCCTTGGACCTTCAAATCAACGATGAAACACAGAAATTGCATCAATATTGAGTACAAAAGATAAAATGTCGACTTATTTATAAGAGGAGTAACTCTTCTAATACTTCGTATTTTGAGCCTTTCCAGGGACAGCAGTATTAGATTCAGATGCACCATTGCAGGTTTACTGTATCCCTTGGACCTTCAAATCAACGATGAAACACAGAAATTGCATCGATATTGAACACAAATGGCAAAATGTCGACTTATTTATAAGAGGAGTAGCTCTGATAATAGTTCGTGCTTTGAGCCTTTCCTGCGGCAGCAGTATTAGATTCCGATGCACCATTGCAGGTTTACTATATCCCTTGGACCTTCAAATCAACGATGAGACACAGAAATTGCATCAATATTGAATTCAAAAGATAAAATGTCGACTTGTTTATAAGAGGAGTAACTCTTCTAGTAGTTCGTGATTTTAGCCCTTCCTGGGACAGCAGTATTAGATTCCGATGCACCATTGCCGGTAAACTGTATCCCTTGGACCTTCAAATCAACGATGAAACACAGAAATTGCATCGATATTGAATAGAAAATGCAAATTGTCGTCTTATTTGCAAGAGGAGTAACTCTTCTAGCAGATCGTGATTTTAGCTTTTCCTGGGACAGAAGTATTGGATTCCGATGCACCATTGCAGGTTTACTGTATCCCTTGGACCTACAAATCAACGATGAAACACAGAAATTGCATCAATATTGAATACAAAAGATAAAATGTCGACTTATTTATAAGAGGAGTAACTCTTCTAGTAGTTCGTGCTTTTAGCCTTTCCTGGAACAGCAGTATTAGATTCCGATGCACCATTGCAGGTTTACTGTATCCCTAGGACCTTCAAATCCGCGATGAAACACAGAAATTGCATCGATATTGAATACAAAAGGCAAAATGTAGACTAATTTATAAGAGGAGTAACTCTTCTGATAGTTCGTGCTTTGAGCCTTTTCTGGGACAGTAGTATTAGATTCCGATGCACCATTGCAGGTTTACTATATCCCTTGGACCTTCAAATCAACGATGAAACACAGAAATTGCATCGATATTGAATACAAAAGTCAAAATGTCAACTTATTTATAAGATGAGTAACTCTTCTAATATTTCGTGCTTTGAGCCTTTCCTAGGACAGCAGTATTAGATTCCGATGTAACATTGCTGGTTTACTGTATCCCTTGGACCTTCAAATCAACGATGAAACACAGAAATTGCGTCGATATTGAATACAAAAGCCAAAATGTCAACTTATTTACAAGAGGAATAACTCTTCTAACAGTTCGTGATTTTAGCCTTTCCTGGGACAGCAGTATTTGATTCCGATGCACCATTTCAGGTTTACATTATTCCTTGGACCTTCAAATCAACGATGAAATTCAGAAATTGCATCGATATTGAATACAATAGGCAAAATGTCGACTTATTTACAAGAGGATTAACTCCTGTAATATTTCGTGCTTTTAGCCTTTCCTGGGACAGCAGTATTAGATTCCGATGCACCATTGCAGGTTTACTGTATCCCTTGGACCTTCAAATCCGCGATGAAACACAGATATTGCATCGATATTGAATACAAAAGGCAAAATGTAGATTTATTTATAAGAGGAGTAACTCTTCTTATAGTTCGTGCTTTGAGCCTTTTCTGGGACAGTAGTATTAGATTCCGATGCACCATTGCAGGTTTACTATATCCCTTGGACCTTCAAATCAACGATGAAAGACAGAAATCGCATCGATATTGAACACAAAAGGCAAAATGTCGACTTATTTATAAGAGGAGTAGCTCTGATAATAGTTCGTGCTTTGAGCCTTTCCTGCGGCAGCAGTATTAGATTCCGATGCACCATTGCAGGTTTACTATATCCCTTGGACCTTCAAATCAACGATGAAACACAGAAATTGCATCAATATTGAGTACAAAAGATAAAATGTCGACTTATTTATAAGAGGAGTAACTCTTCTAATACTTCGTATTTTGAGCCTTTCCAGGGACAGCAGTATTAGATTCAGATGCACCATTGCAGGTTTACTGTATCCCTTGGACCTTCAAATCAACGATGAAACACAGAAATTGCATCGATATTGAACACAAATGGCAAAATGTCGACTTATTTATAAGAGGAGTAGCTCTGATAATAGTTCGTGCTTTGAGCCTTTCCTGCGGCAGCAGTATTAGATTCCGATGCACCATTGCAGGTTTACTATATCCCTTGGACCTTCAAATCAACGATGAAACACAGAAATTGCATCAATATTGAATACAAAAGATAAAATGTCGACTTGTTTATAAGAGGAGTAACTCTTCTAGTAGTTCGAGATTTTTGCCCTTCCTGGGACAGCAGTATTAGATTCCGATGCACCATTGCCGGTTTACTGTATCCCTTGGACCTTCAAATCAACGATGAAACACAGAAATTGCATCGATATTGAATAGAAAATGCAAATTGTCGTCTTATTTGCAAGAGGAGTAACTCTTCTAGCAGATCGTGATTTTAGCTTTTCCTGGGACAGCAGTATTGGATTCCGATGCACCATTGCAGGTTTACTGTATCCCTTGGACCTACAAATCAACGATGAAACACAGAAATTGCATCAATATTGAATACAAAAGATAAAATGTCGACTTATTTATAAGAGGAGTAACTCTTCTAGTAGTTCGTGCTTTTAGCCTTTCCTGGAACAGCAGTATTAGATTCCGATGCACCATTGCAGGTTTACTGTATCCCTAGGACCTTCAAATCCGCGATGAAACACCGAAATTGCATCGATATTGAATACAAAAGGCAAAATGTAGACTAATTTATAAGAGGAGTAACTCTTCTTATAGTTCGTGCTTTGAGCCTTTTCTGGGACAGTAGTATTAGATTCCGATGCACCATTGCAGGTTTACTATATCCCTTGGACCTTCAAATCAACGATGAAACACAGAAATTGCATCGATATTGAATACAAAAGTCAAAATGTCAACTTATTTATAAGATGAGTAACTCTTCTAATATTTCGTGCTTTGAGCCTTTCCTAGGACAGCAGTATTAGATTCCGATGTAACATTGCTGGTTTACTGTATCCCTTGGACCTTCAAATCAACGATGAAACACAGAAATTGCATCGATATTGAATAAAAATGCAAAATGTCGACTTATTTATAAGAGGAGTAACTCTTCTAATAGTTCGTGCTTTGACCCTTTCCTGGGACAGCAGTATTAGATTCCGATGCACCATTGCATGATTACTGTATCCCTTGGACCTTCAATTCAACGATGAGACACAGAAATGGCATCGATACGGAATACAAAAGGCAAAATGTCGACTTATTTACAAGAGGAGTAACTCTTCTAATAGTTCGTGCTTTTAGCCTTTCCTGGGACAGCAGTATTAGATTCCGATGGACCATTGCAGGTTTACTGTATCCCTTGGACCTTCAGATCACTGATGAAACACAGAAATTGCATCGATATTGAATACAAAAGGCAAAATGTCGACTTATTTACAAGAGGAGTAACTCTTCTAGCAGATCGTGATTTTAGCTTTTCCTGGGACAGCAGTATTACATTCCGATGCACCATTGCTGGTTTACTGTATCCCTTGGACCTTCAAATCAACGATGAAACACAGAAATTGCATCGATATTGAATCCAAAAGGCAAAATGTCGGCTTATTTATAAGAGGAGTAACTCTTCTAATAGTTCGTGTTTTGAGCCTTTCCTGGGACAGCAGTGTTAGATGCCGATGCACCATTGCAGGTTTACTGTATCCCTTGGACCTTCAAATCAACGATGAAACACAGAAATTGCAACGATATTGAACACAAAATGCAAAATGTCTACTTATTTTATAAGAGGAGTAACTCTTCTAATAGTTCGTGCTTTGAGCCATTCCTAGGACAGCAGTATTAGATTGCGATGCACCATTGCAGGTTTACTGTATCCCTTGGACCTTCAACTAAACGATGAAACACAGAATTTGCATCGATATTGAATACAAAAGGAAAATGTCGACTTATTTGTAAGAGGAGTAACTCTTCTAATAGTTCGTGCTTTGAGCCTTTCCTAGGACAGCAGTATTAAATTGCGATGCACCATTGCAGGTTTACTGTATCCCTTGGACCCCTCAAATCAACGATGAAACACAGAAATTGCATCGATAATGTATACAAAAGGAAAATGTCGACTTATTTACAAGAGGAGTAACTCTTCAAATAGTTCGCGCTTTGAGCCTTTCCTGGGACAGCAGTATTAGATTCCGATGCACTATTGTAGGTTTACTGTATCCCCTGGACCTTCGAATCAACGATAAAACACAGAAATTGCATCGATATTGAATGCCAAATGCAAAATGTCGACTTATTTACAAGAGGAGTAACTCTTCTAATAGTTCGTGCATTTAGTCTTTCGTGGTACAGCAGTATTAGATTCCGATGCACCATTGCAGGTTTACTGTATCCCTTGTGCCTTCAAATCAGCGATGAAATACAGAAATTGCATCGATATTGAATACAAAAGGCAAATTGTCGACTTATTTATAAGAGGAGTAACTCTTCTTATAGTTCGTGCTTTGAGCCTTTCCTGGGACAGCAGAATTAGATTCCGATGCACCATTGCAGGTTTACTGTATCCCTTGGACCTTGAAATCAACGATGAAACACAAAAATTGCATCGATATTGAATACAAAAGGCAAAATGACGACTTATTTGTAAGAGGAAAAACTCTTCTAATAGTTCGTGCTTTGAGCCTGTCCTGGGACAGCAGTATTAGATTCCGATGCACCATTGCAGGTTTACTGTATCCCTTGGACCTTCAACTCAACGATGAAACACAGAAATTGCATCGATATAGAATACAAAAGGCAAATTGTCGACTTATTTACAAGAGGAGTTACACTTCTAATAGTTCGTGCTTTTAGCCTTTCCTGGGACAGCAGTATTAGATTCCGATGCACCATTTCAGGTTTACTGTATCCCTTGGAACTTCGAATCAACAATGAAACACAGAAATTGCATCGATATTGAGTACAAAAGGCAAATTGTCGACTTATTATAAGAGGAGTAACTCTTCTAATAGTTCGTGATTTTAGCCTTTCCTGGGACAGCAGTATTAGATTCCGATGCGCCATTGCACGTTTACTGTACCCCTTGGACCTTCCAATGAACGATGAAACACAGAAATTGCATCGATATTGAATACAAAACGCAAAATGTCGACTTATTTACAAGAGGAGTAACTCTTCTAATAGTTTGTGCTTTTAGCCTCTCCTGGGACAGCAGTATTAGATTCCGATGCACCATTGCAGGTTTACTGTATCCCTTGGACCTTCAAATCAACGATGAAAGACAGAAATTGCATCGATATTGAATACAAAGGCAAAATGTAGACTTATTTATAAGAGGAGTAACTCTTCTTATAGTTCGTGATTTGAGCCTTTCCTGGGACAGCAGTATTAGATTCCGATGAACCATTGCAGGTTTACTATATCCCTTGGACCTTCAAATCAACGATAAAAGACAGAAATTGCATCGATATTAAATACACAAGTCAAAATGTCGACTTATTTATAAGAGGAGTAACTCTTCTAATACTTCGAGTTTTGAGCCTTTCCTGGGACAGCAGTATTAGATTCAGATGCACCATTGCAGGTTTACTGTATCCCTTGGACCTTCAAATCAACGATGAGGCACAGAAATTGCATCGATATTGAACACAAGAGGCAAAATGTCGACTTATTTGCAAAGGAGTAGCTCTTCTAATAGTTCGTGCTTTAAGCCTTTCCTGGGGCAGCAGTATTAGATTTCGATGCACTATTGCAGGTTTACTGTATCCCTTGGACCTTCAAATCATTGATGAAACACAGAAATTGCATTGATATTGAATACAAAAGGCAAAATGTCGACTTATTTACAAGAGGAGTATCTCTTCTAATGGTTCGTGTTTTCAGCCTTTCCTGGGATAGCAGTAATAGATTCCGATGCAGCATTGCAGGTTTACTGTATCCTTTGGACCTTCGAATTAACGATGAAACACAGAAATTGCATCGATATTGTATACAAAAGGCAAATTGTCGACTTATTTACAAGAGGAGTAACTATTCTAATAGTTCGTGATTTTAGCCTTTCCTGGGACAGCAGTATTAGATTCCGATGCACCATTGTAGGTTTACTATATCCCTTGGACCTTCAAATCAACGATGAAACACAGAAATTGCATCGATATTGAATACAAAAGGCAAAATGTCGACTTATTTACAAGAGGAGTAACTCTTCTAATAGTTCGTGCTTTTAGCCTTTCCTGGGACAGCAGTATTAGATTCCGATGCACCATTGCAGGTTTACTGTATCCCTTGGACCTTCAAATCAACGATGAAACACAGAAATTGCATCGATATTGAATACAAAAGGCAAAATGTAGAGTTATTTATATGAGGAGTAACTCTTCCTATAGTTCGTGCTCTGACCCTTTCCTGGGACAGCTGTATTAGATTCCGATGCACCATTGCAGGTTTACTATATCCCGTAGACCTTCAAATCAACGATGAAACACAGAAATTGCATCAATATTGAATACAAAAGTCAAAATGGCGACTTATTTATAAGAGGAGTAACTCTTCTAGTAGTTCGTGCTTTTAGCCTTTCCTGGGACAGCAGTATTAGATTCCAATGCACCATTGGCGGTTTACTGTATCCCTTGGGCACTCAAATCAACGATGTAACACAGAAATTGCATCGATATTGAATACAAAAGGCAAAATGTCGACTTATTTATTAGAGGAGTAACTCTCCTAATAGTTTGTGCTTTGAGCCTTTCCTGGGACAGCAGTATTAGATTCCGATGCACCATTGCAGGTTTACTGTATCCCTTGGACATTCGAATCAACGATGAAACTTTACGTAGTTTTCGTGTTAGATTTCTTAGTGTTTTCTTGATCGTTTAGAACAGAAAGCGCCCTAAAACCGTCATTTGTTTGTTTCGCAGCCGTTAGCCACTAGTCACTTGAATCAGCAGTTGTCTTGTGACAGCGAGAGCGAGAGCTCCAGCAGCAGCGAGTACTGTTTGTATAAAGCGTTTTTGTACTTATTTGCTGCGCTTAGCTTTTAAATAGTTTTTCTGGGAAAACCTAGCGTAGTTTTCGCGTCTCGTATTTCAGTGAGTGTTTCTTGATTATCAGAGTAGCTCATCAGAAGATTATCTTGGGAATTTGTCACCGTATAGGGTAGGGTAAACATAGTCATGTGTAGGGACTGTGGTTGTTGTGAGCGGACGCAAGGAGAATTGGCCACTCTTCGGGGGCGGGTGGAGACTTTGTCTGTTAGGCTCATCGAGCTCGAGGCGCAGGCGTCGGCTGGTAGTGGCGTTGGGGCAACTGTGGTGAGACCTATGCCTACTTCGGTGGCCTTGGAATCACATGGAACCCCTGATGTCGCTGCGTCTTCCGGCAGTGAGCATCTTACCGGGCAGCCATCACTCCAGGGTGAATGGCGGACAGTGGTGGGCTCTCGCGTGCCTGGCCGAAAGGCGAAGGTGGGAGCTGGCCGCGTGGCAGCTGCCTTACCCCTTTCCAACAGGTACGGGGTGCTTCCTAGTGGTGATGACATCGTTTCCGAGCCACCACAGGATGCCTCGCCTGTTGGGCCTGTGGCCGATTCTCCGGCAAGGTCCCGACAGTCACAGAGGGCGGGCCTATTAGTTATAGGGAGCTCCAACGTTAGGCGGGTTATGGAGCCCCTCAGGAAAATAGCGGGTAGGTCGGGGAAGAATGCCAGTGTGCACTCGGTGTGCTTGCCGGGGGGTCTCGTCCGTAATGTGGAGGAGGCCCTTCTGGCAGCTATTGAACGCACTGGGTGTGACCGGCTGGAGATAGTAGCACATGTCGGAACGAATGACGCCTGCCGCTTGGGTTCTGAGGCCATCCTTGGTTCCTTCCGGCGGCTGGCTGATTTGGTGAAGACAACCAGCATCGCACGCGGAGTGCAAGCTGAGCTTAATATCTGCAGCATAGTGCCCAGAGTCGATCGCGGTCCTCTGGTTTGGAGCCGTGTGGAGGGTCTAAACCAGAGGCTCAGACGACTCTGCGACTATAATGGTTGCAAATTCATCGACCTCCGTTATTGGGTGGAGAACTGTAGGGCCCCCCTAGACAGGACAGGCGTGCACTACACACCGGAAGCAGCTACTAGGGTAGCAGAGTACGTGTGGCGTGCACACAGGGGTTTTTTAGGTTAGAGGGACCCCCCCTTGGGCGAAACGATAAAATACCTGACGGCTTACCAGAGAGGACATTATCATCGTTGATAAAGAACGTCCGTCCTCAGAGACCAAAAACAGGAAAAGTTAACGTAATATTGGTAAACTGCAGGAGTATCCAGGGCAAGGTTCCTGAATTAGTATCTCTTATTGAAGGAAATAGTGCGCATATAGTATTAGGAACGGAAAGTTGGTTAAAACCGGAAGTGAACAGTAACGAAATCCTAGACACAGAATGGAATATATACCGCAAGGATAGGATAAACGCCAATGGTGGAGGAGTATTTATAGCAGTAAAGAATTCAATAATATCCAGTGAAGTTATTAGCGAATGCGAATGTGAAATAATCTGGGTTAAGCTAAGTATCAAAGGTGGGTCAGATATGATAGTCGGATGCTTCTATAGACCACCTGCATCAGCAACCGTAGTAGTTGAGCGCCTCAGAGAGAACCTGCAGAACGTCGTGAAGAAGTTTCGTGATCATACTATTGTAATAGGGGGAGACTTCAATCTACCAGGTATAGAATGGGATAGTCACACAATCAGAACTGGAGCCAGGGACAGAGACTCTTGTGACATTATCCTGACTGCCTTGTCCGAGAATTACTTCGAGCAGATAGTTAGAGAACCAACTCGTGAAGCTAACGTTTTAGACCTCATAGCAACAAATAGACCGGAACTTTTCGACTCCGTGAATGTAGAAGAGGGTATCAGTGATCATAAGTCAGTGGTTGCATCAATGACTACAAGTGTAATAAGAAATGCCAAGAAAGGAAGGAAAATATATTTGCTTAACAAGAGTGATAGGGCACAAATCGCAGAATATCTGAGTGACCACCATCAAACGTTCATTTCTGAGGAAGAGGATGTGGAACAAAAATGGAAAAAATTCAGAAACATCGTCCAGTACGCCTTAGATAAGTTCGTACCGACTAAGGTCCAAAGCGAGGGGAAAGATCCACCGTGGTATAACAATCATGTACGAAAGGTACTACGGAAACAAAGAAAGCTTCATCATAGGTTTAAGAGTAGTCGAATCATAGCTGATAAGGAAAAGCTGAACGAAGCGAAAAAGAGCGTAAAGAGAGCAATGAGAGAAGCATTCAACGAATTCGAACATAAAACATTGGCAAACAATCTAAACAAGAACCCTAAAAAGTTTTGGTCATATGTAAAATCGGTAAGCGGATCTAAATCCCCTATTCAGTCACTCGTTGACCACGATGGCACCGAAACAGAGGACGACCGAAGAAAGGCAGAAATACTGAATTCAGTGTTCCGAAACTGTTTCACTGCGGAAAATCGTAACACGGTCCCTGACTTCAGCCGTCGCACGGACGCCAAAATGGAAAATATTGAAATAAACGATATCGGAATTGAAAAACAACTGCTATCACTTAGTAGCGGAAAAGCATCCGGACCAGACGAGATACCCTTAAGATTCTACAGTGATTATGCTAAAGAACTTGCCCCCTTTCTATCAGCAATTTATCGTAGATCGCTGGAAGAACGTAAAGTACCTAGCGACTGGAAGAAAGCGCAGGTCGTTCCCATTTTCAAGAAGGGTCATAAATCAGATGCGAATAATTATAGGCCTATTTCGCTTACGTCAATCTGTTGTAGAATAATGGAACATGTTTTGTGTTCTCGTATTATGACGTTCTTAGATAATACAAATCTCCTTCATCATAACCAACATGGATTCCGCAAACAGAGATCATGTGAAACTCAGCTCGCCCTATTTGCCCAAGAAATTCACAGTGCCGTAGACACTGGCGAGCAGATTGATGCCGTATTCCTGGACTTCAGGAAGGCATTTGATACGGTTCCGCACTTACGTTTAATGAAAAAAATACGAGCTTACGGAATATCGGACCAGGTTTGTGATTGGATTCAGGATTTCCTAGAAGAAAGAACTCAACATGTCATTCTTAACGGTTCAAAATCTGCAGATGTAGAGGTAATTTCGGGAGTACCGCAAGGAAGCGTGATAGGACCTTTATTGTTTACAATATACATAAATGACTTAGTTGACAACATCGGTAGCTCCGTGAGGCTATTTGCAGATGACACGGTTGTCTACAAGAAAGTAGCAACATCAGAAGACTCGTACGTACTCCAGGAAGACCTGCAGAGGATTAATGCATGGTGCGACAGCTGGCAGCTTTCCCTAAACGTAGATAAATGTAATATAATGCGCATACATAGGGGCAGAAATCCATTCCAGTACGATTATGCCATAGGTGGTAAATCATTGGAAGCGGTAACGACCGTAAAATACTTAGGAGTTACTATCCGGAGCGATCTGAAGTGGAATGATCACATAAAACAAATAGTGGGAAAAGCAGGCGCCAGGTTGAGATTCATAGGAAGAATTCTAAGAAAATGTGACTCATCGACGAAAGAAGTAGCTTACAAAACGCTTGTTCGTCCGATTCTTGAGTATTGCTCATCAGTATGGGACCCTTACCAGGTAGGATTAATAGAAGAGATAGACATGATCCAGCGAAAAGCAGCGCGATTCGTCATGGGGACATTTAGTCAGCGCGAGAGCGTTACGGAGATGCTGAACAAGCTCCAGTGGCGGACACTTCAAGAAAGGCGTTACGCAATACGGAGAGGTTTATTATCGAAATTACGAGAGAGCACATTCCGGGAAGAGATGGGCAACATATTACTACCGCCCACATATATCTCGCGTAATGATCACAACGAAAAGATCCGAGCAATTAGAGCAAATACGGAGACTTACAAGCAGTCGTTCTTCCCACGCACAGTTCGTGAATGGAACAGGGAAGGGGGGATCAGATAGTGGTACAATAAGTACCCTCCGCCACACACCGTAAGGTGGCTCGCGGAGTATAGATGTAGATGTAGATGTAGAAACACAGAAATTGCATCGATATTGAATACAAAAGTCAAAATGTCAACTTATTTATAAGATGAGTAACTCTTCTAATATTTCGTGCTTTGAGCCTTTCCTAGGACAGCAGTATTAGATTCCGATGTAACACTGCTGGTTTACTGTATCCCTTGGACCTTCAAATCAACGATGAAACACAGAAATTGCATCAATATTGAATAAAAAATGCAAAATGTCGACTTATTTATAAGACGAGTAACTCTTCCAATAGTTCGTGTTTTGACCCTTTCCTGGGGCAGCAGTATTAGATTCCGATGCACCATTGCATGTTTATTGTATCCCTTGGACCTTCAATTCAACGATGAGACACAGAAATTGCATCGATACTGAATACAAAAGGCAAAATGTCGACTTATTTACAAGAGGAGTAACTCTTCTAATAGTTCGTGCTTTTAGCCTTTCCTGGGACAGCAGTATTAGATTCCGATGAACCATTGCAGGTTTACTGTATCCCTTGGACCTTCAGATCAATGATGAAACACAGAAATTGCATCGATATTGAATACAAAAGGCAAAATGTCGACTTATTTACAAGAGGAGTAACTCTTCTAGCAGTTCGTGATTTTAGCCTTTCCTGGGACAGCAGTATTAGATTCCGATGCACCATTGCAGGTTTACTGTATCCCTTGGACCTTCAAATCAACGATGAAACACAGAAATTGAATCGATATGGAATACAAAAGGCAAAATGTCGGCTTATTTATAAGTGGAGTAACTCTTCTAATAGTTCGTGTTTTGAGCCTTTCCTGGGACAGCAGTATTAGATTCCGATGCACCATTGCAGGTTTACTGTATCCCTTGGACCTTCAAATCAACGATGAAACACAGAAATTGCATCGATATTGAACACAAAATGCAAAATGTCTACTTATTTTATAAGAGGAGTAACTCTTCTAATAGTTCGTGCATTGAGCCATTCCTAGGACAGCAGTATTAGATTGCGATGCACCATTGCAGGTTTACTGTATCCCTTGGACCTTCAACTAAACGATGAAACACAGAATTTGCATCGATATTGAATACAAAAGGAAAATGTCGACTTATTTGTAAGAGGAGTAACTCTTCTAATAGTTCGTGCTTTGAGCCTTTCCTAGGACAGCAGTATTAGATTGCGATGCACCATTGCAGGTTTACTGTATCCCTTGGATCCCTCATATCAACGATGAAACACAGAAATTGCATCGATAATGAATACAAAAGGAAAATGTCGACTTATTTACAAGAGGAGTAACTCTTCTAATAGTTCGCGCTTTGAGCCTTTCCTGGGACAGCAGTATTAGATTCCGATGCACTATTGTAGGTTTACTGTATCCCTGGACCTTCGAATCAACGATAAAACACAGAAATTGCGTCGATATTGAATACAAAAGGCAAATTGTCGACTTATTATAAGAGGAGTAACTCTACTAATAGTTCGTGATTTTAGCCTTTCCTAGGACAGCAGTATTAGATTCCGATGCACCATTGCACGTTTACTGTACCCCTTGGACCTTCAAATGAACGATGAAACACAGAAATTGCATCGATATTGAATACAAAAGGCAAAATGTCGACTTATTTACAAGAGGAGTAACTCATCTAATAGTTTGTGCTTTTAGCCTTTCCTGGGACAGCAGTATTAGATTCCGATGCACCATTGCAGGTTTACTGTATCCCTTGGACCTTCAAATCAACGATGAAAGACAGAAATTGCATCGATATTGAATTCAAAGGCAAAATGTAGACTTATTTATAAGAGGAGTAACTCTTCTTATAGTTCGTGATTTGAGCCTTTCCTGGGACAGCAGTATTAGATTCCGATGAACCATTGCAGGTTTACTATATCCCTTGGACCTTCAAATCAACGATGAAAGACAGAAATTCAATCGATATTAAATACACAAGTCAAAATGTCGACTTATTTATAAGAGGAGTATTTCTTCTAATACTTCGAGTTTAGAGCCTTTCCAGGGACAGCAGTATTAGATTCACATGCACCATTGCAGGTTTACTGTATCCCTTGGACCTTCAAATCAACGATGAAACACAGAAACTGCATCGATATTGAACACAAAAGGCAAAATGTCGACTTATTTATAAGAGGAGTAGCTCTTCTAATAGTTCGTGCTTTAAGCCTTTCCTGGGGCAGCAGTATAAGAATTCGATGCACCATTGCAGGTTTACTGTATCCCTTGGACATTCAAATCAACGATGAAACACAGAAATTGCGTCGATATTGAATACAAAGGCCAAAATGTCATCATATTTACAAGAGGAATAACTCTTCGAATAATTCGTGATTCTAGCCCTTCCTGGGACAGCAGTATTAGATTCCGATGCACCATTGCAGGTTTACTGTATCTCTTGGACCTTCAAATCAACGATGAAACACAGAAATTGCATTGATATTGAATACAAAAGGCAAAATGTCGACTTATTTACAAGAGGAGTATCTCTTCTAATGGTTCGTGCTTTCAGCCTTTCCTGGGATAGCAGTAATAGATTCCGATGCACCATTGCAGGTTTACTGTATCCTTTGGACCTTCGAATTAACGATGAAACACAGAAATTGCATCGATATTGTATACAAAAGGCAAATTGTCGACTTATATACAAGAGGAGTAACTCTTCTAATAGTTCGTGATTTTAGCCTTTCCTGGGACAGCAGTATTAGATTCCGATGCACCATTGCAGGTTTACTGTATCCCTTGGACCTTCAAATCAACGATGAAACACAGAAATTGCATCGATATTGAATACAAAAAGCAAAATGTAGACTTATTTATAAGAGGAGTAACTCTTCCTATAGTTCGTGCTTTGAGCCTTTCCTGGGACAGCAGTATTAGATTCCGATGCACCATTACCGGTTTACTGTATCCCTTGGGCATTCAAATCAACGATGTAACACAGAAATTGCATCGATATTGAATACAAAAGGCAAAATGTCGACTTATTTATTAGAGGAGTAACTCTCCTAATAGTTTGTGTTTGAGCCTTTCCTGGGACAGCAGTATTAGATTCCGATGCACCATTGAAGGTTTACTGTATCCCTTGGACCTTCAAATCAACGACGAAACATAGAAATTGCATCGATATTGAATACAAAAGGCAAAATGTCGACTTATTTATAAGAGGAGTAACTCTTCTAATAGTTCGTGCTTTGAGCCTTTCCTGGGACAGCAGTATTAGATTCCGATGTAACATTGCTGGTTTACTGTATCCCTTGGACCTTCAAATCAACGATGAAACACAGAAATTGCATCGATATTGAATAAAAAAAGCAAAATGTCGACTTATTATTAAGAGGAGTAACTCTTCTAATGGTTCGTGCTTTGACCTTTTCCTGGGGCAGCAGTATTAGATTCCGATGCACCATTGCACGTTTACTGTATCCCTTGGACCTTCAAATCAACGATGAAACACAGAAATTGCATCGATATTGAATACAAAAGGCAAAATGTCGACTTATTTACAAGAGGAGTTACACTTCTAATAGTTCGTGCTTTTAGCCTTTCCTGGGACAGCAGTATTAGATTCCGATGCACCATTTCAGGTTTACTGTATCCCTTGGACCTTCAAATCAACGATGAAACACAGAAATTGCATCGATATTGAATACAAAAGGCAAATTGTCGACTTATTATAAGAGGAGTAACTCTTCTAATAGTTCGTGATTTTAGCCTTTCCTGGGACAGCAGTATTAGATTCCGATGCACCATTGCACGTTTACTGTACCCCTTGGACCTTCAAATGACCGATGAAACACAGAAATTGCATCGATATTGAATACAAAAGGCAAAATGTCGACTCATTTATAAGAGGGGTAACTCTTCTAATACTTCGTGTTTTGAGCCTTTCCTGGGACAGCAGTATTAGATTCAGATGCACCATTGCACGTTTACTGTATCTATTGGACCCTCAAATCAACGTTGAAACACAGATATTGCATCGATATTGAACACAAAAGGCAAAATGTCGACTTATTTATAAGAGGAGTAGCTCTTCTAATAGTTCGTGCTTTAAGCCTTTCCTGGGCAGCAGTATTAGATTTCGATGCACCATTGCAGGTTTACTGTATCCCTTGGATATTCAAATCAACGATGAAACACAGAAATTGCGTCGATATTGATTACAAAAGCCAAAATGTCAACTTATTTACAAGAGGAATAACTCTTCTAATAATTCGTGATTTTAGCCCTTCCTGGACAGCAGTATTAGATTCCGATGCACCATTGCAGGTTTACTGTGTCTCTTGGACCTTCAAATCAACGATGAAACACAGAAATAGCATTGATATTGAATATAAAAGGCAAAATGTCGACTTATTTACAAGAGGAGTTTCTCTTCTAATGGTTCGCGCTTTCAGCCTTTCCTGGGATAGCAGTATTAGATTCCGATGCACCATTGCAGGTTTACTGTATCCTTTGGACCTTCGAATTATGGATGTAACACAGAAATTGGATCGATATTGTATACAAAAGGCAAATTGTCGACTTATTTACAAGAGGAGTAACGCTTCTAATAGTTCGTGATGTTAGCCTTTCCTGGGACAGCAGTATTAGATTCCGATGCACAATTGCAGGTTTACTATATCCCTTGGACCTTCAAATCAACGATGAAACACAGAAATTGCATCGATATTGAATACAAAAGGCAAAATGTCGACTTATTTACAAGAGGAGTAACTCTTCTAATAGTTCGTGATTTTAGCCTTTCCTGGGACAGCAGTATTAGATTCCGATGCACCATTGCAGGTTTACTGTATCCCTTGGACCTTCAAATCAACGATGAAACACAGAAATTGCATCGATATTGAATACAAAAGGCAAAATGTAGACTTATTTATAAGAGGAGTAACTCTTCCTATAGTTCGTGCTTTGAGCCTTTCCTGGGACAGCTGTATTAGATTCCGATGCACCATTGTAGGTTTACTATATCCCGTAGACCTTCAAATCAACGATGAAACACAGAAATTGCATCAATATTGAATACAAAAGTCAAAATGGCGACTTATTTATAAGAGGAGTAACTCTTCTAGCAGTTCGTGATTTTAGCCTTTCCTGGGACAGCAGTATTAGATTCCGATGAACCGTTGCATGTTTACTGTATCCCTTGGACCTTCAGATCCATGATGAAACACAGAAATTGCATCGATATTGATTACAAAAGGCAAAATGTCGACTTATTTACAAGAGGAGTAACTCTTCTAGCAGTTCGTGATTTTAGCCTTTCCTGGGACAGCAGTATTAGATTCCGATGCACCATTGCAGGTTTACTGTATCCCTTGGACCTTCAAATCAACGATGAAACACAGAAATTGCATCGATATTGCATACAAAAGGCAAAATGTCGGCTTATTTATAAGAGGAGTAACTCTTCTAATAGTTCGTGTTTTGAGCCTTTCCTGGGACAGCAGTGTTAGATTCCGATGCACCATTGCAGGTTTACTGTATCCCTTGGACCTTCAAATCAACGATGAAACACAAATATTGCATCGATATTGAACACAAAATGCAAAATGTCTACTTATTTTATAAGAGGAGTAACTCTTCTAATAGTTTGTGCTTTGAGCCATTCCTAGGACAGCTGTATTAGATTGCGATGCACCATTGCAGGTTTACTGTATCCCTTGGACCTTCAACTAAACGATGAAACACAGAATTTGCATCGATATTGAATACAAAAGGAGAATGTCGACTCATTTGTAAGAGGAGTAACTCTTGTAATAGTTCGTGATTTGAGCCTTTCCTAGGACAGCAGTATTAAATTGCGATGCACCATTGCAGGTTTACTGTATCCCTTGGACCTTCGAATCAACGATAAAACACAGAAATTGCATCGATATTGAATACAAAAGGCAAATTGTCGACTTATTATAAGAGGAGTAACTCTTCTAATAGTTCGTGATTTTAGCCTTTCCTAGGACAGCAGTATTAGATTCCGATGCACCATTGCACGTTTACTGTACCCCTTGGACCTTCAAATAAACGATGAAACACAGAAATTGCATCGATATTGAATACAAAAGGCAAAATGTCGACTTATTTACAAGAGGAGTAACTCATCTAATAGTTTGTGCTTTTAGCCTTTCCTGGGACAGCAGTATTAGATTCCGATGCACCATTGCATGTTTACTGTATCCCTTGGACCTTCAAATCAACGATGAAAGACAGAAATTGCATCGATATTGAATACAAAGGCAAAATGTAGACTTATTTATAAGAGGAGTAACTCTTCTTATAGTTCGTGATTTGAGCCTTTCCTGGGACAGCAGTATTAGATTCCGATGAACCATTGCAGGTTTACTATATCCCTTGGACCTTCAAATCAACGATGAAAGACAGAAATTGAATCGATATTAAATACACAAGTCAAAATGTCGACTTATTTATAAGAGGAGTATTTCTTCTAATACTTCGAGTTTAGAGCCTTTCCAGGGACAGCAGTATTAGATTCAGATGCACCATTGCAGGTTTACTGTATCCCTTGGACCTTCAAATCAACGATGAAACACAGAAACTGCATCGATATTGAACACAAAAGGCAAAATGTCGACTTATTTATAAGAGGAGTAGCTCTTCTAATAGTTCGTGCTTTAAGCCTTTCCTGGGGCAGCAGTATAAGAATTCGATGCACCATTGCAGGTTTACTGTATCTCTTGGACCTTCAAATCAACGATGAAACACAGAAATTGCATTGATATTGAATACAAAAGGCAAAATGTCGACTTATTTACAAGAGGAGTATCTCTTCTAATGGTTCGTGCTTTCAGCCTTTCCTGGGATGGCAGTAATAGAATCCGATGCACCATTGCAGGTTTACTGTATCCTTTGGACCTTCGAATTAACGATGAAACACAGAAATTGCATCGATATTGGATACAAAAGGCAAATTGTCGACTTATATACAAGAGGAGTAACTCTTCTAATAGTTCGTGATTTTAGCCTTTCCTGGGACAGCAGTATTAGATTCCGATGCACCATTGCAGGTTTACTGTATCCCTTGGACCTTCAAATCAACGATGAAACACAGAAATTGCATCGATATTGAATACAAAAAGCAAAATGTAGACTTATTTATAAGAGGAGTAACTCTTCCTATAGTTCGTGCTTTGAGCCTTTCCTGGGACAGCAGTATTAGATTCCGATGCACCATTACCGGTTTACTGTATCCCTTGGGCATTCAAATCAACGATGTAACACAGAAATTGCATCGATATTGAATACAAAAGGCAAAATGTCGACTTATTTATTAGAGGAGTAACTCTCCTAATAGTTTGTGTTTGAGCCTTTCCTGGGACAGCAGTATTAGATTCCGATGCACCATTGAAGGTTTACTGTATCCCTTGGACCTTCAAATCAACGACGAAACATAGAAATTGCATCGATATTGAATACAAAAGGCAAAATGTCGACATATTTATAAGAGGAGTAACTCTTCTAATAGTTCGTGCTTTGAGCCTTTCCTGGGACAGCAGTATTAGATTCCGATGTAACATTGCTGGTTTACTGTATCCCTTGGACCTTCAAATCAACGATGAAACACAGAAATTGCATCGATATTGAATAAAAAAAGCAAAATGTCGACTTATTATTAAGAGGAGTAACTCTTCTAATGGTTCGTGCTTTGACCTTTTCCTGGGGCAGCAGTATTAGATTCCGATGCACCATTGCAGGTTTACTGTATCCCTTGGACCTTCAACTCAACGATGAAACACAGAAATTGCATCGATATAGAATACAAAAGGCAAATTGTCGACTTATTTACAAGAGGAGTTACACTTCTAATAGTTCGTGCTTTTAGCCTTTCCTGGGACAGCAGTATTAGATTCCGATGCACCATTTCAGGTTTACTGTATCCCTTGGACCTTCAAATCAACGATGAAACACAGAAACTGCATCGATATTGAATACAAAAGGCAAATTGTCGACTTATTATAAGAGGAGTAACTCTTCTAATAGTTCGTGATTTTAGCCTTTCCTGGGACAGCAGTATTAGATTCCGATGCGCCATTGCACGTTTACTGTACCCCTTGGACCTTCAAATGACCGATGAAACACAGAAATTGCATCGATATTGAATACAAAAGGCAAAATGTCGACTTATTTATAAGAGGAGTAACTCTTCTAATACTTCGAGTTTTGAGCCTTTCCTGGGACAGCAGTATTAGATTCAGATGCACCATTGCACGTTTACTGTATCTATTGGACCCTCAAATCAACGTTGAAACACAGATATTGCATCGATATTGAACACAAAAGGCAAAATGTCGACTTATTTATAAGAGGAGTAGCTCTTCTAATAGTTCGTGCTTTAAGCCTTTCCTGGGGCAGCAGTATTAGATTTCGATGCACCATTGCAGGTTTACTGTATCCCTTGGATATTCAAATCAACGATGAAACACAGAAATTGCGTCGATATTGATTACAAAAGCCAAAATGTCAACTTATTTACAAGAGGAATAACTCTTCTTATAATTCGTGATTTTAGCCCTTCCTGGGACAGCAGTATTAGATTCCGATGCACCATTGCAGGTTTACTGTGTCTCTTGGACCTTCAAATCAACGATGAAACACAGAAATAGCATTGATATTCAATATAAAAGGCAAAATGTCGACTTATTTACAAGAGGAGTTTCTCTTCTAATGGTTCGTGCTTTCAGCCTTTCCTGGGATAGCAGTAATAGTTTCCGATGCACCATTGCAGGTTTACTGTATCCTTTGGACCTTCGAATTATGGATGTAACACAGAAATTGGATCGATATTGTATACAAAAGGCAAATTGTCGACTTATTTACAAGCTGAGTAACGCTTCTAATAGTTCGTGATGTTAGCCTTTCCTGGGACAGCAGTATTAGATTCCGATGCACAATTGCAGGTTTACTATATCCCTTGGACCTTCAAATCAACGATGAAACACAGAAATTGCATCGATATTGAATACAAAAGGCAAAATGTCGACTTATTTACAAGAGGAGTAACTCTTCTAATAGTTCGTGATTTTAGCCTTTCCTGGGACAGCAGTATTAGATTCCGATGCACCATTGCAGGTTTACTGTATCCCTTGGACCTTCAAATCAACGATGAAACACAGAAATTGCATCGATATTGAATACAAAAGGCAAAATGTAGACTTATTTATAAGAGGAGTAACTCTTCCTATAGTTCGTGCTTTGAGCCTTTCCTGGGACAGCTGTATTAGATTCCGATGCACCATTGTAGGTTTACTATATCCCGTAGACCTTCAAATCAACGATGAAACACAGAAATTGCATCAATATTGAATAAAAAAGTCAAAATGGCGACTTATTTATAAGAGGAGTAACTCTTCTAGCAGTTCGTGATTTTAGCCTTTCCTGGGACAGCAGTATTAGATTCCGATGAACCGTTGCATGTTTACTGTATCCCTTGGACCTTCAGATCCATGATGAAACACAGAAATTGCATCGATATTGATTACAAAAGGCAAAATGTCGACTTATTTACAAGAGGAGTAACTCTTCTAGCAGTTCGTGATTTTAGCCTTTCCTGGGACAGCAGTATTAGATTCCGATGCACCATTGCAGGTTTACTGTATCCCTTGGACCTTCAAATCAACGATGAAACACAGAAATTGCATCGATATTGCATACAAAAGGCAAAATGTCGGCTTATTTATAAGAGGAGTAACTCTTCTAATAGTTCGTGTTTTGAGCCTTTCCTGGGACAGCAGTGTTAGATTCCGATGCACCATTGCAGGTTTACTGTATCCCTTGGACCTTCAAATCAACGATGAAACACAAATATTGCATCGATATTGAACACAAAATGCAAAATGTCTACTTATTTTATAAGAGGAGTAACTCTTCTAATAGTTTGTGCTTTGAGCCATTCCTAGGACAGCTGTATTAGATTGCGATGCACCATTGCAGGTTTACTGTATCCCTTGGACCTTCAACTCAACGATGAAACACTGAAATTGCATCGATATAGAATACAAAAGGCAAATTGTCGACTTATTTACAAGAGGAGCAACTCTTCTAATAGTTCGTGCATTTAGTCTTTCGTGGGACAGCAGTATTAGATTCCGATGCACCATTGCAGGTTTACTGTATCCCTTGTGCCTTCAAATCAGCGATGAAACACAGAAATTGCATCGATATTGAATACAAAAGGCAAAATGTCGACTTATTTATAAGAGGAGTAACTCTTCTTATAGTTCGTGCTTTGAGCCTTTCCTGGGACAGCAGTATTAGATTCCGATGCACCATTGCAGGTTTACTGTATCCCTTGGACCTTGAAATCAACGATGAAAAACCGAAATTGCATCGATATTGAATACAAAAGGCAAAATGTCGACTTATTTGTAAGAGGAGTAACTCTTCTAATAGTTCGTGCTTTGAGCCTTTCCTGGGACAGCAGTATTAGATTCCGATGCACCATTGCAGGTTTACTGTATCCCTTGGACCTTCAACTCAACGATGAAACACTGAAATTGCATCGATATAGAATACAAAAGGCAAATTGTCGACTTATTTACAAGAGGAGTAACACTTCCAATAGTTCCTGCTTTGAGCCTTTCCTGGGACAGCAGTATTAGATTCCGATGCACCATTTCAGGTTTACTGTATCCCTTGGACCTTCGGATCAACGATGAAACACAGAAATTGCATCGATATTGAATACAAAGGCAAAATGTCGACTTATTTGTAAGAGGAGTAACTCTTCTAATAGTACGTGATTTTAGCCTTTCCTGGGACAGCAGTATTAGATTCCGATGCACCATTGCACGTTTACTGTACCCCTTGGACCTTCAAATGAACGATGAAACACAGAAATTGCATCGATATTGAATACAAAAGGCAAAATGTCGACTTATTTACAAGAGGAGTAACTCTTCTAATAGTTTGTGCTTTTAGCCTTTCCTGGGACAGCAGTATAAGATTCCGATGCACCATTGAGGGTTAACTGTATCCCTTGGACCTTCAAATCAATGATGAAAGACAGAAATTGCATCGATATTGAATACAAAGGCAAAATGTAGACTTATTTATAAGAGGAGTAACTCTTCTTATAGTTCGTGATTTGAGCCTTTCCTGGGACAGCAGTATTAGATTCCGTTGAACCATTGCAGGTTTACTATATCCCTTGGCCCTTTAAATCAACGATGAAAGACAGAAATTGCATCGATATTAAATACACAAGTCAAAATGTCGACTTATTTATAAGAGGAGTAACTCTTCTAATACTTCGAGTTTTGAGCCATTCCTGGGACAGCAGTATTAGATTCAGATGCACCATTGCAGGTTTACTGTATCCCTTGGACCTTCAAATCAACGATGAAACACAGAAATTGCATCGATATTGAACACAAAAGGCAAAATGTCGACTTATTTATAAGAGGAGTAGCTCTTCTAATAGTTCGTGCTTTAAGCCTTTCCTGGGGCAGCAGTATTAGATTTCGATGCACCATTGCAGGTTTACTGTATCCCTTGGACCTGCAAATGAACGATGAAACACAGAAATTGCGTCGATATTGAATACAAAATCCAAAATGTCAACTAATTTGCAAGAGGAATAACACTACTAATAATTCGTGATTTTAGCCCTTCCTGGGACAGCAGTATTAGATTCCGATGCACAATTGCAGGTTTACTGTATCCCTTGGACCTTCAAGTCAACGGTGAAACACAGAAATTGTATCGATATTGAACACAATATGCAAAATGTCTACTTATTTTATAAGAGGAGTAACTCTTCTAATAGTTCGTGCTTTGAGCCTTTCCTAGGACAGCAGTATTAGATTGCGATGCACCATTGCAGGTTTACTGTGTCCCTTGGACCTTCAACTAAACGATGAAACACAGAAATTGCATCGATATAGAATACAAAAAGCAAATTGTCGACTTATTTACAAGAGGAGTTACACTTCTAATAGTTCGTGCGTTTAGCCTTTCCTGGGACAGCAGTATTAGATTCCGATGCACCATTGCAGGTTTACTGTATCCCTTGGACCTTCGAATCAACGATGAAACACAGAAATTGCATCGATATTGAATACAAATGGCAAACTGTCGACTTATTTACAAGAGGAGTAACGCTTCTAATAGTTCGTGCTTTTAGCCTTTCGTGGGACAGCAGTATTAGATTCCGATGCACCATTGCACGTTTACTGTATCCCTTGGACCTTCAAATCAACGATGAAACACAGAAATTGCATCGATATTGAATACAAAGGCAAAATGTAGACTTATTTATAAGAGGAGTAACTCTTCTTATAGTTCGTGCTTTGAGCCTTTCCTGGGAAAGCAGTATTAGATTCCGATGAACCATTGCAGGTTTACTATATCCCTTGGACCTTCAAATCAACGATGAAAGACAGAAATCGCATCGATATTGATCACAAAAGTCAAAATGTCGACTTATTAATAAGAGGAGCAACTCTTCTACTAGTTCGTGCTTTTAGCCTTTCCTGGGACAGCAGTATTAGATTCCGATGCACTATTGCAGGTTTACTGTATCCCTTGGACATTCAAATCAACGAAGAAACACAGAAATTGCATCGATATTGAATACAAAAAGCAAAATGTCGACTTATTTACAAGAGGAGTACCTCTTCTAATACTTCGTGTTTTGAGCCTTTCCTGGGACAGCAGTATTAGATTCCGATGCACCATTGCAGATTTACTGTATCCCGTGGACCTCAAAACAACGATGAAACACAGAAATTGCATAGATATTGAATACAAAAGGCAAAATGTCGACTTATTTACAAGATGAGTAACTCTTCTAATAGTTCGTGCTTTGAGCCTTTCCTGGGATAGCAGTATTAGATTCCGATGCACCATTGCAGGTTTACTGTATCGCTTGGACCTTCAAATCAACGATGAAACACAGAAATTGCATTGATATTGAATAGAAAATGCAAATTGTCGTCTTATTTGCAAGAGGAGTAACTCTTCTAATGGTTCGTGATTTGAGCCTTTCCTGGGACAGCAGTATTTGATTCCGATGCACCATTTCAGGTTTACTGTATCCCTTGGACCTTCAAATCAATGATGAAACACAGAAATTGCATCGATATTGAATACAAAAGGCAAAATGTCGACTTATTTACAAGAGGATTAACTCCACTAATATTTCGTGCTTTTAGCCTTTCCTGGAACAGCAGTATTAGATTCCGATGCACCATTGCAGGTTTACTGTATCCCTTGGACTATCAAATCCGCGATGAAACACAGAAATTGCATCGATATTGAACACAAAATGCAAAATGTCTACTTATTTTATAAGAGGAGTAACTCTTCTAATAGTTCGTGCTTTGAGCCATTCCTAGGACAGCAGTATTAGATTGCGATGCACCATTGCAGGTTTACTGTATCCCTTGGACCTTGAAATCAACGATGAAACACAGAAATTGCATCGATATTGAATACAAAAGGCAAAATGTAGACTTATTTATAAGAGGAGTAACTCTTCCTATAGTTCGTGCTTTGAGCTTTTTCTGGGACAGTAGTATTAGATTCCGATGCACCATTGCCGGTTTACTATATCCCTTGGACCTTCAAATCAACGATGAAACACAGAAATTGCATCGATATTGAATACAAATGTCAAAATGTCAATTCATTTATAAGTTGAGTAACTCTTCTAATATTTCGTGCTTTGAGCCTTTGCTAGGACAGCAGTATTACATTCCGATGTAACATTGCTGGTTTACTGTATCCCTTGGTCCTTCAAATCAACGATGAAACACAGAAATTGCATCGATATTGAATAAAAAAAGCAAAATGTCGACTTATTTATAGGAGGAGTAACTCTTCTAATAGTTCGTGCCTTGACCCTTTCCTGGGACAGCAGTATTAGATTCCGATGTAACATTGCTGGTTTACTGTATCCCTTGGACCTTCAATTCAACGATGAGACACAGAAATTGCATCGATACTGAATACAAAAGGCAAAATTTCGACTTATTTACAAGAGGAGTAACTCTTCTAGCAGTTCGTGATTTTAGCCTTTCCTGGCCCACCAGTATTAGATTCCGATGCACCATTGCAGGTTTACTGTATCCCTTGGACCCCTCAAATCAACGATGAAACACAGAAATTGCATCGATAATGAATACAAAAGGAAAATGTCGACTTATTTACATGAGGAGTAACTCTTCAAATAGTTCGCGCTTTGAGCCTTTCCTGGGACAGCAGTATTAGATTCCGATGCACTATTGTAGGTTTACTGTATCCCCTGGACCTTCGAATCAACGATAAAACACAGAAATTGCATCGATATTGAATACGAAAGGCAAAATGTCGACTTATTTACAAGAGCAGTGACTCTTCTAATAGTTCGTGCATTTAGTCTTTCGTGGGACAGCAGTATTAGATTCCGATGCACCATTGCAGGTTTACTGTATCCCTTGTGCCTTCAAATCAGCGATGAAACACAGAAATTGCATCGATATTGAATACAAAAAGCAAAATGTCGACTTATTTATAAGAGGAGTAACTCTTCTTATAGTTCGTGTTTTGAGCCTTTCCTGGGACAGCAGTATTAGATTCCGACGCACCATTGCAGGTTTACTATATCACTTGCACCTTAAAATCAACGATGAAACACTGAAATTGCATCGATATTGAATACAAAAGTCAAAATGTCGACTTATTTATAAGAGGAGTACCTCTTCTTATATTTCGTGCTTTGAGCCTTTCCTGGGACAGCAGTATTAGATTCCGATGCACCATTGCAGGTTTGCTGTATCCCTTGGACCTTGAAATCAACGATGAAACACAGAAATTGCATCGATATTGAATACAAAAGGCAAAATGTCGACTTATTTGTAAGAGGAGTAACTCTTCTAATTGTTCGTGCTTTGAGCCTTTCCTGGGACAGCTGTATTAGATTCCGATGCACCATTGCAGGTTTACTGTATCCCTTGGACCTTCAACTCAACGATGAAACACAGAAATTGCATCGATATAGAATACAAAAGGGAAATTGTCGACTTTTTTACAAGAGGAGTTACACATCTAATAGTTCGTGCTTTTAGCCTTTCCTGGGACAGCAGTATTAGATTCCGATGCACCATTGCAGGTTTACTGTATCCCTTGGACCTTCGAATCAACGATGAAACACAGAAATTGCATCGATATTGAATACAAAAGGCAAATTGTCGACTTATTATAAGAGGAGTAACTCTTCTAATAGTTCGTGATTTTAGCCTTTCCTGGGACAGCCGTATTAGATTCCGATGCACCATTGCAGGTTTACTGTATCCCTTGGACCTTCAAATCAACGATGAAACACAGAAATTGCATCGATATTGAATACAAAGGCAAAATGTAGACTTATTTATAAGAGGAGTAACTCTTCTTATAGTTCGTGATTTGAGCCTTTCCTGGGACAGCAGTATTAGATTCCGATGATCCATTGCAGGTTTACTATATCCCTTGGACCTTCAAATCAACGATGAAAGACAGAAATTGCATCGATATTAATTACACAAGTCGAAATGTCGACTTATTTATAAGAGGAGTAACTCTTCTAATACTTCGAGATTTGAGCCTTTCCTCGGACAGCAGTATTAGATTCATATGCACCATTGCAGGTTTACTGTATCCCTTGGACCTTCAAATCAACGATGAAAGACAGAAATTGCATCGATATTAAATACACAAGTCGACATGTCGACTTATTTATAAGAGGAGTAACTCTTCTAATACTTCGAGTTTTGAGCCTTTCCTGGGACAGCAGTATTAGATTCATATGCACCATTGCAGGTTTACTGTATCCCTTGGACCTTCAAATTAACGATGAAACACAGAAATTGCATCGATATTGTATACAAAAATCAAATTGTCGACTTATTTACAAGAGGAGTAACTCTTCTAAAAGTTCGTGATTTTAGCCTTTCCTGGGACAGCAGTATTAGATTCCGATGCACCGTTGCAGGTTTACTATATCCCTTGGACCTTCAAATCAACGATGAAACACAGAAATTGCATCGATATTGAATACAAAAGGCAAAATGTCGACTTATTTACAAGAGGAGTAACTCTTCTAATAGTTCGTGCTTTTAGCCTTTCCTGGGACAGCAGTATTAGATTCCGATGCACCATTGCAGATTTACTGTATCCCTTGGACCTTCAAATCAACGATGAAACACAGAAATTGCATCGATATTGAATACAAAAGGCAAAATGTTGACTTATTTATAAGAGGAGTAACTCTTCCTATAGTTCGGGCTTTGAGCCATTCCTGGGACAGCCGTATTAGATTCCGATGAACCATTGCAGGTTTTCTATATCCCGTGGACCTTCAAATCAACGATGAAACACAGAAATTGCATCAATATTGAATACAAAAGTCAAAATGGCGACTTATTTATAAGAGGAGTAACTCTTCTAGTAGTTCGTGCTTTTAGCCTTTCCTGGGACAGCAGTATTAGATTCCGATGCACCATTGCCGGTTTACTGTATCCCTTGGGCATTCAAATCAACGATGTAACACAGAAATTGCATCGATATTGAATACAAAAGGCAAAATGTCGACTTATTTATTAGAGGAGTAACTCTCCTAATAGTTTGTGCTTTGAGCCTTTCCTGGGACAGCAGTATTAGATTCCGATGCACCATTGCAGGTTTACTGTATCCCTTGGACCTTTAAATCAACGACGAAACACAGAAATTGTATCGATATTGAATACAAAAGGCAAAATGTCGACTTATTTATAACAGGAGTAACTCTTCTAATAGTTTGTACTTTGAGCCTTTCCTGGGACAGCAGTATTAGATTCCGATGCACCATTGCAGGTTTACTGTATCCCTTGGACCTTCGAATCAACGATGAAACACCTAAATTGCATCGATATTGAATACAAAAGGCAAATTGTCGACTTATTTACAAGAGGAATAACTCTTCTAATAGTTCGTGCTTTTAGCCTTTCCTGGGACAGCAGTATTAGATTCCGATGCACCATTGCAGGTTTACTGGATCCCTTGGATCTTCAAATCAACGATGAAACACAGAAATTGCATCGATATTGTAAAAGGCAAAATGTCGGCTTATTTACAAGCGGAGTAACTCTTCAAATAGTTCGTGCTTTTAGCCTTTCCTGGGACAGCAGTATTAGATTCCGAGGCACCAATTCAGGTTTACTGTATCCCTTATACCTTGAAATCAACGATGAAACACAGAAATTGCATCGATATTGAATACAAAAGGCAAAATGTCGACTTATTTACAAGATGAGTAACTCTTCTAATAGTTCGTGCTTTTAGCCTTTCCTGGGACAGCAGTATTAGATTCCGATGCACCATTGCAGGTTTACTGTATCCCTTGGACCTTGAAATCAACGATGAAACACAGGAATTTCATCGATATTGAATACAAAAGGCAAAATGTCGACTTATTTACAAAAGGAGTAACTCTTCTAATAGTTCGTGCTTTTAGCCTTTCCTGGGACAGCAGTATTAGATTCCGATGCACCATTGCAGGTTTACTGTATCCCTTGGACCTTCAAATCAACGATGAAACACAGAAATTGCATCGATATTGAATACAAAATGCAAAATGTAGACTTATTTATAAGAGGAGTAACTCTTCTTATAGTTCGTGCTTTGAGCCTTTCCTGGGACAGCAGTATTAGATTCCGATGCACCATTGCAGGTTTACTGTATCCCGTGGACCTTCAAATCAACGTTGAAACACAGGAATTTCATCGATATTGAATACAAAAGGCAAAATGTCGACTTATTTACAAAAGGAGTAACTCTTCTAATAGTTCGTGCTTTTAGCCTTTCCTGGGACAGCAGTATTAGATTCCGATGCACCATTGCCGGTTTACTGTATCCCTTGGGCATTCAAATCTACGATGTAACACAGAAATTGCATCGATATTGAATACAAAAGGCAAAATGTCGACTTATTTATTAGAGGATTAACTCTCCTAATACACTCCTGGAAATTGAAATAAGAACACCGTGAATTCATTGTCCAGGAAGGGGAAACTTTATTGACACATTCCTGGGGTCAGATACATCACATGATCACACTGACAGAACCACAGGCACATAGACACAGGCAACAGAGCATGCACAATGTCGGCACTAGTACAGTATATATCCACCTTTCGCAGCAATGCAGGCTGTTATTCTCCCAAGGAGACGATCGTAGAGAAGCTGTATGTAGTCCTGTGGAACGGCTTGCCATGCCATTTCCACCTGGCGCCTCAGTTGGACCAGCGTTCGTGCTGGACGTGCAGACCGCGTGAGACGACGCTTCATCCAGTCCCAAACATGCTCAATGGGGGACAGATCCGGAGATCTTGCTGGCCAGGGTAGTTGACTTACACCTTCTAGAGCACGTTGGGTGGCAGGGGATACATGCGGACGTGCATTGACCTGTTGGAACAGCAAGTTCCCTTGACGGTCTAGGAATGGTAGAACGATGGGTTCTATGACGGTTTGGATGTACCGTGCACTATTCAGTGTCCCCTCGACGATCACCAGTGGTGTACGGCCAGTGTAGGAGATCGCTCCCCACACCATGATGCCGGATGTTGGCCCAGTGTGCCTCGGTCGTATGCAGTCCTGATTGTGGCGCTCTTCTGCACGGCGCCAAACACGCATACGACCATCATTGGCACCAAGGCAGAAGCGACTCTCATCGCTGAAGACGACACGTCTCCATTCGTCCCTCCATTCACGCCTGTCGCGACACCACTGGAGGCGGCTGCACGATGTTGGGGCGTGAGCGGAAGACGGTCTAACGGTGTGCGGGACCGTAGCCCAGCTTCATGGAGACGGTTGCGAATGGTCCTCGCCGATACCCCAGGAGCAACAGTGTCCCTAATTTGCTGGGAAGTGGCGGTGCGGTCCCCTACGGCACTGCGTAGGATCCTACGGTCTTGGCGTGCATCCGTGCGTCGCTGCGGTCCGGTCCCAGGTCGACGGGCACGTGCATCTTCCGCCGACCACTGGCGATAACATAGATGTACTGTGGAGACCTCACGCCCCACGTGTTGAGCAATTCGGCGGTACGTCCACCCGGCCTCCCGCATGCCCACTATCCGCCCTCGCTCAAAGTCCGTCAACTGCACATACGGTTCACGTCCACGCTGTCGCGGCATGCTACCAGTGTTAAAGACTGCGATGGAGCTCCGTATGCCACGGCAAACTGGCTGACACTGACGGCGGCGGTGCACAAATGCTGCGCAGCTAGCGCCATTCGACGGCCAACACCGCGGTTCCTGGTGTGTCCGCTGTGCCATGCGTGTGATCATTGCTTGTACAGCCCTCTCGCAGTGTCCGGAGCAAGTATGGTGGGTCTGACACACCGGTGCCAATGTGTTCTTTTTTCCATTTCCAGGAGTGTAGTTTGTGCTTTGAGCCTCTCCTGGGACAGCAGTATTAGATTCCGATGCACCATTGCAGGTTTACTGTATCCCTTGGACCTTCGAATCAACGATGAAACACCGAAATTGCATCGATATTGAATACAAAAGGCAAATTGTCGACTTTTTTACAAGAGGAGTAACTCTTCTAATAGTTCGTGGTTTTAGCCTTTCCTGGGACAGCAGTATTAGATTCCGATGCACCATTGCAGGTTTACTGTATCCCTTGGATCTTCAAATCAACGATGAAACACAGAAATTGCATCGATATTGAATACAAAAGGCAAAATGTCGACTTATTTACAAGCAGAGTAACTCTTCTAATAGTTCGTGCTTTAGCCTTTCCTGGGATAGCAGTATTAGATTCTGATGCACCATTGCAGGTTTACTGTATCCCTTGGACCTTCGAATCAACGATGAAACACAGAATTTGCATCGATATTGAATACAAAAGGGAAATTAGCGACTTATTTACAAGAGGAGTAACTCTTCTAATAGTTCGTGCTATTAGCCTTTCCTGGGACAGCAGTATTAGATTCCGATGCACCATTGCAGGTTTACTGTATCCCTTGGACCTTCAAATCAACGATGAAACACAGAAATTTCATCGAAATTGAATACAAAAGGCAAAATGTCGACTTAATTACAAAAGGAGTAACTCTTCTAATAGTTCGTGATTTTAGCCTTTCCTGGGACAAAAGTATTAGATTCCGATGCACCATTGCCGGTTTACTGTATCCCTTGGGCATTCAAATCAACGATGAAACACAGAAATTGCATCGATATTGAATACAAAAGTCAAAATGACGACTTATTTATAAGAGGAGTAACTCTTCTAATAGTTCGTGCATTGAGCCTTTCCTGGGATAGCAGTATTAGATTCCGATGTACCATTGCAGGTTTACTGTATCCCGTGGACCTTCAAATCAACGATGAAACACAGAAATTGCATCGATAGTGAATACAAAAGTCAAAATGTCGACTTATTTACAAGATGAGTAACTCTTCTAATAGTTCGTGCTTTGAGCCTTTCCTGAGATAGCAGTATTAGATTCCGATGCACCATTGCAGATTTACTGTATCCCTTGGACCTTCGAATCAACGATGAAACACAGAAATTGCATCGATATTGAATACAAAAGGCAAAATGTCGACTTATTTATAAGAGGAGTAACTCTTCTAGTAGTTCGTGATTTTAGCCTTTCCTGGGACAGCAGTATTAGATTCCGATGCACCATTGAAGGTTTACTGTATCCCTTGGACCTTCAAATCAACGATGAAACACAGAAATTGCATCGATATTGAATACAAAAGGCAAAATGTCGACTTATTTATAAGAGGAGTAACTCTTCTAATAGTTCGTGCTTTGAGCTTTTCCTGGGACAGCAGTGTTAGATTCCGATGCACCATTGCAGGTTTACTGTATCCCTTGGACCTTCAAGTCAACGATGAAACACAGAAATTGCATCAATATTGAACACAAAATGCAAATGTCTACTTATTTTATAAGAGGAGTAACTCTTCTAATAGTTCGTGCTTGGAGCCTTTCATAGGACAGCAGTATTAGATTGGGATGCACCATTGCAGGTTTACTGTATCCCTTGGACCTCCAACTAAACGATGAAACACAGAAATTGCATCGATATAGAATACAAAAGGCAAATTGTCGACTTATTTACAAGAGCAGTTACACTTCTAATAGTTCGTGCTTTTAGCCTTTCCTGGGACAGCAGTATTAGATTCCGATGCACCATTGCAGGTTTACTGTATCCCTTGGACCTTCGAATCAACGATGAAACACAGAAATTGCATCGATATTGAATACAAAAGGCAAACTGACGACTTGATTACAAGAATAGTAACGCTTCTAATAGTTCGTGCTTTTAGCCTTTCCTGGGACAGCAGTATTAGATTCCGATGCACCATTGCACGTTTACTGTATCCCTTGGACCTTCAAATCAACGATGAAACACAGAAATTGCATCTATATTGAATACAAAGGCAAAATGTCGACTTACTTATAAGAGGAGTAACTCTTCTTATAGTTCGTGCTTTGAGCCTTTCCTGGGACAGCAGTATTAGTTTCCGATGAACCATTGCAGCTTTACTATATGCCTTGGACCTTCAAATTAACGATGAAAGACAGAAATCGCATCGATATTGAATACAAAAGTCAAAATGTCGACTTATTAGTAAGAGGAGCAACTCTTCTAGTAGTTCGTGTTTTAGCCTTTCCTGGGACAGCAGTATTAGATTCCGATGCACCATTGCAGGTTTACTGTATCCCTTGGACATTCAAATCAACGATGAAACACAGAAATTGCATCGATATTGAATACAAAAAGCAAAATGTCGACTTATTTACAAGAGGAGTAACTCTTCTAATACTTCGTGTTTTGAGCCGTTCCTGGGACAGCAGTATTAGATTCAGATGCACCATTGCAGGTTTACTGTATCCCTTGGACCTTCAAATCAACGATGAAACACAGAAATTGCATCGATATTGAACACAAAAGGCAAAATGTCGACTTATTTATAAGAGGAGTAGCTCTGCTAATAGTTCGTGCTTTGAGCCTTTCCTGGGGCAGCAGTATTAGATTCCGATGCACCATTGCAGGTTTACTATATCCCTTGGACCTTCAAATCAACGATGAAACACAGAAATTGCATCAATATTGAATACAAAAGTCAAAATGTAGACTTATTTATAAGAGGAGTAACTCTTCTAGTAGTTCATGCTTTTAACCTTTCCTGGGACAGCAGTATTAGATTCCGATGCACCAATGCCGGTTTACTGTATCCCTTGGGCATTCAAATCAACGATGAAACACAGAAATTGCATCGATATTGAATACAAAAGGCAAAATAACGACTTATTCATAAGAGGAGTAACTCTTCTAATAGTTCGTGCATTGAGCCTTTCCTGGGACAGCAGTATTAGATTCCGATGCACCATTGCAGGTTTACTGTATGCCGCGGACCTTCAAATCAACGATGAAACACAGAAATTGCATCGATAGTGAATACAAAATGCAAAATGTCGTCTTATTTACAAGATGAGTAACTCTTCTAATAGTTCGTGCTTTGAGCCTTTCCTGGGATAGCAGTATTAGATTCCGATGCACCATTGCAGGTTTACTGTATCCCTTGGACCTTCGAATCAACGATGCAACACAGAAATTGTATCGATATTGAATACAAAATGCAAATTGTCGACTTATTTGCAATAGGAGTAACTCTTCTAATGGTTCGTGCTATTAGCCTTTCCTGGGACAGCAGTATTAGATTCGGATGCACCAATGCAGGTTTACTGTATCGCTTGGACCTTCAAATCAACGATGAAACACAGAAATTGCGTCGATATGGAATAGAAAATGCAAATTGTCGTCTTATTTGCAATAGGAGTAACTCTTCTAATAGTTCGTGCTATTAGCCTTTCCTGGGACAGCAGTATTAGATTCGGATGCACCATTGCAGGTTTACTGTATCGCTTGAACCTTCAAATCAACGATGAAACACAGAAATTGCGTCGATATTGAATAGAAAATGCAAATTGTCGTCTTATTTGCAAGAGGAGTAACACTTCTAATAGTTCGTGATTTTAGCCTTTCCTGGGACAACAGTATTAGATTCCGATGCACCATTGCAGGTTCTCTGTATCCCGTGGACCTTCAAATCAACGATGAAACACAGAAATTGCATCGATAGTGAATACAAAAGGCAAATTGTCGACTTATTTACAAGATGAGTAACTCTTCTAATAGTTCGTGCTTTGAGCCTTTCCTGAGATAGCAGTATTAGTTTCCGATGCACCATTGCAGGTTTACTGTATCCCTTGGACCTTCGAATCAACGATGAAACACTGAAATTGGATCGATATTGAATACAAAATGCAAATTGTCGACTTATTTGCAAGAGGAGTAACTCTTCTAATAGCTCGTGCTTTTAGCCTTTCCTGGGTCAGCAGTTAGAGATTCGGATGCACCATTGCAGGTTTACTGTATCCCTTGGACCTTCAAATCAACGATGAAACACAGAAATTGCATCAATATTGAATAGAAAATGCAAATTGTCGTCTTATTTGCAAGAGGAGTAACTCTTCTAATAGTTCGTGTTTTAGCCTTTCCTGGGGCAGCAGTATTAAATTGCGATGCACCATTGCAGGTTTACTGTATCCCTTGGACCTTCAGATCAATGATGAAACACAGAAATTGCATCGATATTGAATACAAAAGGCAAAATGTCGACTTATTTACAAGAGGAGTAACTCTTCTAGCAGTTCGTGATTTTAGCCTTTCCTGGGACAGCAGTATTAGATTCCGATGCACCATTGCAGGTTTACTGTATCCCTTGGACCTTCAAATCAACGATGAAACACAGAAATTGCATCGATATTGAATACAAAAGGCAAAATGTCGGCTTATTTGTAAGAGGAGTAACTCTTCTAATAGTTCGTGTTTTGACCCTTTCCTGGGACAGCAGTGTTACATTACGATGCACCATTGCAGGTTTACTGTATCCATTGGACCCCTCAAATCAACGATGAAACACAGAAATTGCATCGATAATGAATACAAAAGGAAAATGTCGACTTATTTACAAGAGGAGTAACTCTTCAAATAGTTCGCGTTTTGAGCCTTTCCTGGGATAGCAGTATTAGATTCTGATGCACTATTGTAGGTTTACTGTATCCCCTGGACCTTCAAATCAACGATGAAACACAGTAATTGCATCGATACTGAGTACAAAAGGCAAAATAACGACTTATTTATAAGAGGCGTAACTCTTTTAATGTTTCTTCCTTTGAGCCTTTCCTGGGACAGCAGTATTAGATTCCGATGCACCATTGCAGGTTTACTGTCTCCCTTGGACCTTCAAATCAACGATGATACACAGATATTGCATCGATATTGAATACAAAAGGTAAAATGTCGATTTATTTACAAGAGGAGTAACTCTTCTAATAGTTCGTGTTTAGAGCCTTACCTGGGACAGCAGTATTAGATTCCGATGCACCATTGCAGGTTTACTGCATCCCTTGGACCTTCAAATCAACGATGAAACACAGAAATTGCATCGATATTGAATACAAAAGGCAAAATGTCGACTTATTTACAAGAGGAGTAACTCTTCTAGTCGTTCGTGCTTTGAGCATTTTCCTGGGACAGCAGTATTAGATTCCCATGCACCATTGCAGGTTTAATGTTTCACTTGGACCTTCAAATCAACGATGAAACACAGAAATTGCATCGATATTGAATAAAACAGGCAAAATGTCGACTTATTTATAAGAGGAGTAACTCTTCTTATTGTTCGTCCTTTGAGCCTTTCCTGGGACAGCAGTATTAGATTCCGATGCACCATTGCAGGATTACTATATCCCTTAGACCTTCAATTCAACGATGAAACACAGAAATTGCATCAATATTGAACACAAAAGTCAAAATGTCGACTTATTTATAAGAGGAGTAACTCTTTTAGTGGTTCGTGATTTTAGCCTTTCCTGGGACAGCAGTATTAGATTCCGATGCACCATTGCAGGTTTACTATATCCCTTGGACCTTCAAATCAACGATGAAACACAGAAATTGCATCGATATTGAATACAAAAGTCAAAATGTCAACTTATTTATAAGATGAGTAACTCTTCTAATATTTCGTGCTTTGAGCCTTTACTAGGACAGCATTATTAGATTCCGATGTAACATTGCTGGTTTACTGTATCCCTTGGACCTTCAAATCAACGATGAAACACAGAAATTGCATCGATATTGAATAAAAAAAGCAAAATGTCGACTTATTTATAAGAGGAGTAACTCTTCTAATAGTTCGTGCTATGACCCTTTCCTGGGACAGCAGTATTAGATTCCGATGCACCATTGCATGTTTACTGTATCCCTTGGACCTTCAATTCAACGATGAGACACAGAAATTGCATCGATACTGAATACAAAAGGCAAAATGTCGACTTATTTACAAGAGGAGTAACTCTTCTAATTGTTCGTGCCTTTAGCCTTTCCTGGGACAGCAGTATTAGATTCCGATGAACCATTGCAGGTTTACTGTATCCCTTGGCCCTTCAAATCAATGATGAAGCACAGAAATTGCATCGATATTTAATACAAAAGGCAAATTGTCGACTTATTTACAAGAGGAGTAACTCTTCTAGCAGTTCGTGATTTTAGCCTTTCCTGGCACAGCAGTATTAGATTCCGATGCACCATTGCAGGTTTACTGTATCCCTTGGACCTTCAAATCAACGATGAAACACAGAAATTGCATCGATATTGAATACAAAAGGCATAATGTCGGCTTATTTATAAGAGGAGTTACTCTTTTAATAGTTCGTGTTTTGAGCCTTTCCTGGGACAGCAGTGTTATATTGCGATGCACCAATGCAGGTTTACTGTATCCCTTGGACCTTCAAATCAACGATGAAACACAGAAATTGCATCGATATTGAACACAAAATGCAAAATGTCTACTTATTTTATAAGAGGAGTAACTCTTCTAATAGATCGTGCTTTGAGCCATTCCTAGGACAGCAGTATTAGATTGCGATGCACCATTGCAGGTTTACTGTATCCCTTGGACCTTCAAGTAAACGATGAAATACAGAATTTGCATCGATATTGAATACAAAAGGAAAATGTAGAATTATTTGTAAGAGGAGTAACTCTTCTAATAGTTCGTGCCTTGAGCCTTTCCTAGGACAGCAGTATTAAATTGCGATGCACCATTGCAGGTTTACTGTATCCCTTGGACCCCTCAAATCAACGATGAAACACAGAAATTGCATCGATAATGAATACAAAAGGAAAATGGCGACTTATTTACAAGAGGAGTAACTCTTCAAATAGTTCGCGCTTTGAGCCTTTCCTGGGACAGCAGTATTAGATTCCGATGCACTATTGTAGGTTTACTGTATCCCCTGGACCTTAGAATCAACGATAAAACACAGAAATTGCATCGATATTGAATACGAAAGGCAAAATGTCGACTTATTTACATCAGGAGTAACTCTTCTAATAGTTCGTGCATTTAGTCTTTCGTGGGACAGCTGTATTAGATTCCGATGCACCATTGCAGGTTTACTGTATCCCTTGTGCCTTCAAATCAGCGATTAAACACAGAAATTGCATCGATATTGAATACAATAAGCAAAATGTTGACTTGTTTATAAGAGGAGTAACTCTTCTTAGAGTTCGTGCTTTGAGCCTTTCCTGGGACAGCAGTATTAGATTCCGATGCACCATTGCAGGTTTACTATATCACTTGCACCTTCAAATCAACGATGAAACACAGAAATTGCATCGATTTTGAATACGAAAGTCAAAATGTCGACTTATTTATAAGTGGAGTAACTCTTCTTATAGTTCGTGCTTTGAGCCTTTCCTGGGACAGCAGTATTAGATTCCGATGCACCATTGCAGGTTTACTGTATCCCTTGGACCTTGAAATCAACGATGAAACACAGAAATTGCATCGATATTGAATACAAAAGGCAAATTGTCGACTTATTTACAAGAGGAGTTAAACTTCTAATAGTTCGTGCTTTTAGCCTTTCCTGGGACAGCAGTATTAGATTCCGATGCACCATTGCAGGTTTACTGTATCCCTTGGACCTTCGAATCAACGATGAAACACAGAAATTGCATCGATATTGAATACAAAAGGCAAATTGTCGACTTATTATAAGAGGAGTAACTCTTCTAATAGTTCGTGATTTTAGCCTTTCCTGGGACCGCAGTATTAGATTCCGATGCACCATTGCACGTTTACTGTACCCCTTGAACCTTCAAATGAACGATGAAACACAGAAATTGCATCGATATTGATTACAAAAGGCAAAATTTCGACTTATTTACAAGAGGAGTAACTCTTCTAATAGTTTGTGCTTTTAGCCATTCCTAGGACAGCTGTATTATATTCCGATGCACCATTGCAGGTTTACTGTATCCCTTGGACCTTCAAATCAACGATGAAACACAGAAATTGCGTCGATATTGAATACAAAAGCCAAAATGTCAACTTATTTACAAGAAGAATAACTCTTCTAATAATTCGTGATTTTAGCCCTTCCTGGGACAGCAGTATTAGATTCCGATGCACCATTGCAGGTTTACTGTATCACTTGGACCTTCAAATCAACGATGAAACACAGAAATTGCATTGATATTGAGTACAAAAGGCAAAATGTCGACTTATTTACAAGAGGAGTATCGCTTCTAATGGTTCGTGCTTTCAGCATATCCTGGGATAGCAGTAATGGATTCCGATGCACCATTGCAGGTTTACTGTATCCCTTGGACCTTCAAATCAACGATGAAACACAGAAATTGCATCGATATTGAATACAAAAGGCAAAATGTAGACTTATTTATAAGAGGAGTAACTCTTCCTATAGTTCGTGCTTTGAGCCTTTCCTGGGACAGCTGTATTAGATTCCGATGCACCATTGCAGGTTTACTATATCCCGTAGACCTTCAAATCAACGATGAAACACAGAAATTGCATCAATATTGAATACAAAAGTCAAAATGGCGACTTATTTATAAGAGGAGTAACTCTTCTAGTAGTTCGTGCTTTTAGCCTTTCATGGGACAGCAGTATTAGATTCCGATGCACCATTGCCGGTTTACTGTATCCCTTGGGCATTCAAATCAACGATGTAACACAGAAATTGCATCGATATTGAATACAAAAGGCAAAATGTCGACTTATTTATTGGAGGAGTAACTCTCCTAATAGTTTGTGCTTTGAGCCTTTCCTGGGACAGCAGTATTAGTTTCCGATGCACTATTCCAGGTTTACTGTATCCCTTGGACCTTCAAATCAACGACGAAACACAGAAATTGCATCGATATTGAATACAAAAGGCAAAATGTCGACTTATTTATAAGAGGAGTAACTCTTCTAATAGTTCGTGTTTTGAGCCTTTCCTGGGACAGCAGTATTAGATTCCGATGCCCCATCAGGTTTACTGTATCCCTTGGACCTTCGAATCAACGATGAAACACCGAAATTGCATCGATATTGAATACAAAAGGCAAATTGTCGACTTATTTACAAGAGGAATAACTCTTTTAATTGTTCGTGATTTAGCCTTTCCTGGGACAGCAGTATTAGATTCCGATGCACCATTGCAGGTTTACTGTATCCCTTGGATCTTCAAATCAACGATGAAACACAGAAGTTGCATCGATATTGTAAAAGGCAAAATGTCGGCTTATTTACAAGCGGAGTAACTCTTCTAATAGTTCGTGCTTTTAGCCTTTCCTGGGATAGCAGTATTAGATTCCGATGTACCATTGCAGGTTTACTGTATCCCTTATACCTTGAAATCAACGATCAAACACAGAAATTGCATCGATATTGAATACAAAAGGCAAAATGTCGACTTATTTGTAAGAGGAGTAACTCTTCTAATAATTCGTGCTTTGAGCCTTTCCTGGGATAGCATTATTAGATTCCGATGCACCATTGCAGGGTTACTGTATCCGTTGGACCTTCGAATCAACGATGAAACACATAAATTGGATCGATATTGAATACAAAATGCAAATTGTCGACTTATTTGCAAGAGGAGTAACTCTTCTAATAGTTCGTGTTTTAGCCTTTCCTGGGACAGCAGTATTAGATTCCGATGCACCATTGCAGGTTTACTGTATCCCTTGGACCTTCGAATCAACGATGAAACACAGAAATTGCGTCGATATTAAATACAAAATGCAAATTGTCGACTTATTTGCAAGAGGAGTAACTCTTCTAATAGTTCGTGTTTTAGCCTTTCCTGGGACAGCAGTATTAGATTCCGATGCACCATTGCAGGTTTACTGTATCCCTTGGACATTCGAATCAACGATGAAACACAGAAATTGCGTCGATATTAAATACAAAATGCAAATTGTCGACTTATTTGCAACTGGAGTAACCTTTCTAATAGTTCGTGATTTTAGCCTTTCCTGGGACAGCAGTATTAGATTCCGATGCACCATTGCCGGTTTACTGTATCCCTTGGGCATTCAAATCAACGATGAAACACAGAAATTGCATCGATAATGAATACAAAAGGAAAATGTCGACTTATTTACAAGAGGAGTAACTCTTCAAATAGTTCGCGTTTTGAGCCTTTCCTGGGATAGCAGTATTAGATTCCGATGCACTATTGTAGGTTTACTGTATCCCCTGGACCTTCAAATCAACGATGAAACACAGTAATTGCATCGATACTGAGTACAAAAGGCAAAATAACGACTTATTTATAAGAGGCGTAACTCTTTTAATGTTTCTTACTTTGAGCCTTTCCTGGGACAGCAGTATTAGATTCCGATGCACCATTGCAGGTTTACTGTATCCCTTGGACCTTCAAATCAACGATGATACACAGATATTGCATCGATATTGAATACAAAAGGTAAAATGTCGATTTATTTACAAGAGGAGTAACTCTTCTAATAGTTCGTGTTTAGAGCCTTACCTGGGACAGCAGTGTTATATTGCGATGCACCATTGCAGGTTTACTGTATCCCTTGGACCTTCAAATCAACGATGAAACACAGAAATTGCATCGATATTGAATACAAAAGGCAAATGTCGACTTATTTATAAGAGGAGTAACTCTTCTAATAGTTCGTGCATTGAGCCTTTTCTGGGACAGTAGTATTAGATTCCGATGCACCATTGCAGGTTTACTATATCCCTTGGACCTTCAAATCAACGATGAAACACAGAAATTGCATCGATATTGAATACAAAAGTCAAAATGTCAACTTATTTATAAGATGAGTATCTCTTCTAATATTTCGTGCTTTGAGCCTTTACTAGGACAGCAGTATTAGATTCCGATGTAACATTGCTGGTTTACTGTATCCCTTGGACCTTCAAATCAACGATGAAACACAGAAATTGCATCGATATTGAATAAAAAAAGCAAAATGTCGACTTATTTATAAGAGGAGTAACTCTTCTAATAGTTCGTGCTTTGACCCTTTCCTGGGACAGCAGTATTAGATTCCGATGCACCATTGCATGTTTACTGTATTCCTTGGACCTTCAATTCAACGATGAGACACAGAAATTGCATCGATACTGAATACAAAAGGCAAAATGTCGGCTTATTTACAAGAGGAGTAACTCTTCTAATTGTTCGTGCCTTTAGCCTTTCCTGGGACAGCAGTATTAGATTCCGATGAACCATTGCATTTTTACTGTATCCCTTGGCCCTTCAAATCAATGATGAAACACAGAAATTGCATCGATATTGAATACAAAAGGCAAATTGTCAACTTATTTACAAGAGGAGTAACTCTTCTAGCAGTTCGTGATTTTAGCCTTTCCTGACACAGCAGTATTAGATTCCGATGCACCATTGCAGGTTTACTGTATCCCTTGGACCTTCAAATCAACGATGAAACACAGAAATTGCATCGATATTGAATACAAAAGGCATAATGTCGGCTTATTTATAAGAGGAGTTACTCTTTTAATAGTTCGTGTTTTGAGCCTTTCCTGGGACAGCAGTGTTATATTGCGATGCACCATTGCAGGTTTACTGTATCCCTTGGACCTTCAAATCAACGATGAAACACAGAAATTGCATCGATATTGAACACAAAATGCAAAATGTCTACTTATTTTATAAGAGGAGTAACTCTTCTAATAGATCGTGCTTTGAGCCATTCCTAGGACAGCAGTATTAGATTGCGATGCACCATTGCAGGTTTACTGTATCCCTTGGACCTTCAAGTAAACGATGAAATACAGAATTTGCATCGATATTGAATACAAAAGGAAAATGTAGAATTATTTGTAAGAGGAGTAACTCTTCTAATAGTTCGTGCCTTGAGCCTTTCCTAGGACAGCAGTATTAAATTGCGATGCACCATTGCAGGTTTACTGTATCCCTTGGACCCCTCAAATCAACGATGAAACACAGAAATTGCATCGATAATGAATACAAAAGGAAAATGGCGACTTATTTACATGAGGAGTAACTCTTCAAATAGTTCGCGCTTTGAGCCTTTGCTGGGACAGCAGTATTAGATTCCGATTCACTGTTGTAGGTTTACTGTATCCCCTGGACCTTAGAATCAACGATAAAACACAGAAATTGCATCGATATTGAATACAAAAGGCAAAATGTCGACTTATTTACATCAGGAGTAACTCTTCTAATAGTTCGTGCATTTAGTCTTTCGTGGGACAGCAGTATTAGATTCCGATGCACCATTGCAGGTTTACTGTATCCCTTGTGCCTTCAAATCAGCGATTAAACACAGAAATTGCATCGATATTGAATACAATAAGCAAAATGTCGACTTGCTTATAAGAGGAGTAACTCTTCTTATAGTTCGTGCTTTGAGCCTTTCCTGGGACAGCAGTATTAGATTCCGATGCACCATTGCAGGTTTACTATATCACTTGCACCTTCAAATCAACGATGAAACACAGAAATTGCATCGATAATGAATACAAAAGTCAAAATGTCGACTTATTTATAAGAGGAGTAACTCTTCTTATAGTTCGTGCTTTGAGCCTTTCCTGGGACAGCAGTATTAGATTCCGATGCACCATTGCAGGTTTACTGTATCCCTTGGACCTTGAAATCAACGATGAAACACAGAAATTGCATCGATATTCAATACAATAGGCAAATTGTCGACTTATTTACAAGAGGAGTTACACTTCTAATAGTTCGTGCTTTTAGCCTTTCCTGGGACAGCAGTATTAGATTCCGATGCACCATTGCAGGTTTACTGTATCCCTTGGACCTTCGAATCAACGATGAAACACAGAAATTGCATCGATATTGAATACAAAAGGCAAATTGTCGACTTATTATAAGAGGAGTAACTCTTCTAATAGTTCGTGATTTTAGCCTTTCCTGGGACCGCAGTATTAGATTCCGATGCACCATTGCACGTTTACTGTAAACCTTGAACCTTCAAATGAACGATGAAACACAGAAATTGCATCGATATTGATTACAAAAGGCAAAATTTCGAATTATTTACAAGAGGAGTAACTCTTCTAATAGTTTGTGCTTTTAGCCATTCCTAGGACAGCAGTATTATATTCCGATGCACCATTGCAGGTTTACTGTATCCCTTGGACCTTCAAATCAACGATGAAAGAAAGAAATTGCATCGATATTGAATACAAAGGCAAAATGTAGACTTATTTATAAGAGGAGTAACTCCTCCACTACTTCGAGTTTGAGCCTTTCCTGGGACAGCAGTTATAGATTCCGATGCACCATTGCAGGTTTACTGTATCCCTTGAACCTTCAAATCAACGATGAAACACAGAAATTGCGTCGATATTGAATACAAAAGCCAAAATGTCAACTTATTTACAAGAAGAATAACTCTTCTAATAATTCGTGATTTTCGCCCTTCCTGGGACAGCAGTATTAGATTCCGATGCACCATTGCAGGTTTACTGTATCTCTTGGACCTTCAAATCAACGATGAAACACAGAAATTGCATTGATATTGAGTACAAAAGGCAAAATGTCGACTTATTTACAAGAGGAGTATCTCTTCTAATGGTTCGTGCTTTCAGCATTTCCTGGGATAGCAGTAATAGATTCCGGTGCACCATTGCAGGTTTACTGTATCCCTTGGACCTTCAAATCAACGATGAAACACAGAAATTGCATCGATATTGAATACAAAAGGCAAAATGTAGACTTATTTATAAGAGGAGTAACTCTTCCTATAGTTCGTGCTTTGAGCCTTTCCTGGGACAGCTGTATTAGATTCCGATGCACCATTGCAGGTTTACTATATCCCGTAGACCTTCAAATCAACGATGAAACACAGAAATTGCATCAATATTGAATACAAAAGTCAAAATGGCGACTTATTTATAAGAGGAGTAACTCTTCTAGTAGTTCGTGCTTTTAGCCTTTCCTGGGACAGCAGTATTAGATTCCGATGCACCATTGCCGGTTTACTGCATCCCTTGGGCATTCAAATCAACGATGTAACACAGAAATTGCATCGATATTGAATACAAAAGGCAAAATGTCGACTTATTTATTAGAGGAGTAACTCTCCTAATAGTTTGTGCTTTGAGCCTTTCCTGGGACAGCAGTATTAGATTCCGATGCACCATTCCAGGTTTACTGTATCCCTTGGACCTTCAAATCAACGACGAAACACAGAAATTGCATCGATATTGAATACAAAAGGCAAAGTGTCGACTTATTTATAAGAGGAGTAACTCTTCTAATAGTTCTTGCTTTGAGCCTTTCCTGGGACAGCAGTATTAGATTCCGATGCCCCATCAGGTTTACCGTATCCCTTGGACCTTCGAATCAACGATGAAACACCGAAATTGCATCGATATTGAATACAAAAGGCAAATTGTCGACTTATTTACAAGAGGAATAACTCTTCTAATAGTTCGTGCTTTTAGCCTTTCCTGGGACAGCAGTATTAGATTCCGATGCACCATTGCAGGTTTACTGTATCCCTTGGACCTTCGAATCAACGATGAAGCACATAAATTGGATCGATATTGAATACAAAATGCAAATTGTCGACTTATTTGCAAGAGGAGTAACTCTTCTAATAGTTCGTGTTTTAGCCTTTCCTGGGACAGCAGTATTAGATTCCGATGCACCATTGCAGGTTTACTGTATCCCTTGGACCTTCGAATCAACGATGAAACACAGAAATTGCGTCGATATTAAATACAAAATGCAAATTGTCGACTTATTTGCAGGAGGAGTACCTCTTCTAATAGTTCGTGTTTTAGCCTTTCCTGGGACAGCAGTATTAGATTCCGATGCACCATTGCAGGTTTACTGTATCCCTTGGACATTCGAATCAACGATGAAACACAGAAATTGCGTCGATATTAAATACAAAATGCAAATTGTCGACTTATTTGCAACAGGAGTAACCTTTCTAATAGTTCGTGATTTTAGCCTTTCCTGGGACAGCAGTATTAGATTCCGATGCACCATTGCCGGTTTACTGTATCCCTTGGGCATTCCAATCAACGATGAAACACAGAAATTGCATCGATATAGAATACAAAAGGCAAAATGACGACTTATTTATAAGAGGAGTAACTCTTCTAATAGTTCGTGCATTGAGCCCTTCCTGGGACAGCAGTATTAGATTCCGATGCACCATTGCAGGTTTACTGTATCCCGTGGACCTTCAAATCAACGATGAAACACAGAAATTGCATCGATAGTGAATACAAAAGACAAAATGTCGACTTATTTACAAGATGAGTAACTCTTCTAATAGTTCGTGCTTTGAGCCTTTCCTGGGATAGCATTATTAGATTCCGATGCACCATTGCAGGTTTACTGTATCCCTTGGACCTTCGAATCAACGATGAAACACATAAATTGGATCGATATTGAATACAAAATGCAAATTGTCGACTTATTTGCAAGAGGAGTAACTCTTCTAATAGTTCGTGTTTTAGCCTTTCCTGGGACAGCAGTATTAGATTCCGATGCACCATTGCAGGTTTACTGTATCCCTTGGACCTTCGAATCAACGATGAAACACAGAAATTGCGTCGATATTAAATACAAAATGCAAATTGTTGACTTATTTGCAACTGGAGTAACCTTTCTAATAGTTCGTGATTTTAGCCTTTCCTGGGACAGCAGTATTAGATTCCGATGCACCATTGCAGGTTTACTATATCCCGTAGACCTTCAAATCAACGATGAAACACAGAAATTGCATCAATATTGAATACAAAAGTCAAAATGGTGACTTATTTATAAGAGTAGTAACTCTTCTAGTAGTTCGTGCTTTTAGCCTTTCCTGGGACAGCAGTATTAGATTCCGATGCACCATTGCAGGTTTACTGTATCCCTTGGACCTTCGAATCAACGATGAAACACCGAAATTGCATCGATATTGAATACAAAAGGCAAATTGTCGAATTATTTACAAGAGGAATAACTCTTCTAATAGTTCGTGCTTTTAGCCTTTCCTGGGACAGCAGTATTAGATTCCGATGCACCATTGCAGGTTTACTGTATCCCTTGGACCTTCAAATCAACGATGAAACACAGAAATTGCATCAATATTGAATACAAAAGGCAAAATGTAGACTTATTTATAAGAGGAGTAACTCTTCTTATTGTTCGTGCTTTGAGCCTTTCCTGGGACAGCAGTATTAGATTCCGATGAACCATTGCAGGTTTACTACATCCCTTGGACTTTCAAATCAACGATGAAACACAGAAATTGCATCAATATTGAATACAAATGTCAAAATGTCGACTTATTTATAAGAGGAGTAACTCTTCTAGTAGATCGTGCTTTTAGCCTTTCCTGGGACAGCAGTATTAGATTCCGATGCACCATTGCCGGTTTACTGTATCCCTTGGGCATTCAAATCAACGATGAAACACAGAAATTGCATCGATATTGAATACAAAAGGCAAAATGACGACTTATTTATAAGAGGAGTATCTCTTCTAATGGTTCGTCCATTGAGCCGTTCCAGGGACAGCAGTATTATATTCCGATGCACCTTTGCAGGTTTACTGTATCCCGTGGACCTTCAAATCAACGATGAAACACAGAAATTGCATCGATAGTGAATACAAAAACAAAATGTCGACTTATTTACAAGATGAGTAACTCTTCTACTAGTTCGTGCTTTGAGCCTTTCCTGGGATAGCAGTATTAGATTCCGATGCACCATTGCAGGTTTACTGTATCCCTTGGACCTTCGAATCAACGATGAAACACATAAATTGGATCGATATTGAATACAAAATGCAAATTGTCGACTTATTTGCAAGAGGAGTAACTCTTCTAATAGTTCGTGTTTTAGCCTTTCCTGGGACAGCGGTATTAGATTCCGATGCACCATTGCAGGTTTACTGTATCCCTTGGACCTTCGAATCAACGATGAAACACAGAAATTGCATCGATATTGAATACAAAAGGCAAATTGTCGACTTATTTACAAGAGGTGTAATTCTTCTAATAGTTCGTGGTTTTAGCCTTTCCTGGGACAGCAGTATTAGATTCCGATGCACCATTTCAGGTTTACTGTATCCCTCGGATCTTCAAATCAACGATGAAACACAGAAATTGCATCGATATTGAATACAAAAGGCAAAATGTCAACTTATTTACAAGCAGAGTAACTCTTCTAATAGTTCGTGCTTTTAGCCTTTCCTGGGATAGCAGTATTAGATTCTGATGCACCATTGCAGGTTTACTGTATCCCTTGGACCTTCGAATCAACGATGAAACACAGAAATTGCATCGATATTGAGTACAAAAGAGAAATTGTCGACTTATTTACAAGAGGAGTAACTCTTCTAATAGTTCGTGTTTTTAGCCTTTCCTGGGACAGCAGTATTAGATTCCGATGCACCTTTGCAGGTTTACTGTATCCCTTGGACCTTCAAATCAACGATGAAACACAGAAATTTCATCGTAATTGAATACAAAAGGCAAAATGTCGACTTAATTACAAAAGGAGTAACTCTTCTAATTGTTCGTGATTTTAGCCTTTCCTGGGATAGCAGTATTAGATTCCGATGCAACATTGCCGGTTTACTGTATCCCTTGGGCATTCAAATCAACGATGAAACACAGAAATTGCATCGATATTGAACACAAAAGTCAAAATGACGACTTAATTATAAGAGGAGTAACTCATCTAATAGTTCGTGCATTGAGCCTTTCCTGGAACAGCGGTATTAGATTCCGATGCACCATTGCAGGTTTACTGTATCTCTTGGACCTTGAAATCAACGATGAAACACAGAAATTGCATCGATAGTGAATACAAAAGGCAAAATGTCGACTTATTTACAAGATGAGTAACTCTTCTAATAGTTCGTGCTTTGAGCCTTTCCTGGGATAGCAGTATTAGATTCCGATGCACCATTGCAGGTTTACTGTATCCCTTGGACCTTCGAATCAACGATGAAACACAGAAATTGGATCGATATTGAATACAAAATGCAAATTGTCGACTTATTTGAAAGAGGAGTAACTCTTCTAATAGCTCGTGATTTTAGCCATTCCTGGGTCAGCAGATAGAGATTCGGATGCACCATTGCAGGTTTACTGTATCCCTTGGAACTTCAAATCAACGATGAAACACAGTAATTGCATCAATATTGAATAGAAAATGCAAATTGTCGTCTTATTTGCAAGAGGAGTAACTCTTGTAATAGTTCGTGTTTTAACCTTTCCTGGGACAGCAGTATTAGATTCCGATGCACCATTGCAGGTTAACTGTATCCCTTGGACCTTCGAATCAACGATGAAACACAGAAATTGCGTCGATATTATATACAAAATGCAAATTGTCGACTTATTTGCAACAGGAGTAACTCTTCTAATAGTTCGTGATTTTAGCCTTTCCTGGGACAGCAGTATTAGATTCCGATGCACCATTGCATGTTTACTGTGTCCCTTGGACCTTCAACTCAACGATGAGACACAGATATTGCATCGATACTGAATACAAAAGGCAAAATGTCGACTTATTTACAAGAGGAGTAACTCTTCTAGTAGTTCGTGATTTCAGCCTTTTCTGGGACAGCAGTATTAGATTCCGATGCACCATTGCAGGTTTACTGTATCCCTTGGACCTTCGAATCAACGATGAATCACAGAAATTGCATCGATATTGAATACAAAAGGCAAACTGACGACTTATTTACAAGAGGAGTAACGCTTCTAATAGTTCGTGCTTTTAGCCTTTCCTGGGACAGCATTATTAGATTCCGATGCACCATTGCAGGTTTACTGTATCCCTTGGACCTTCAAATTAACGATGAAACACAGAAATTGCATCAATATTGAATACAAAAGGCAAAATGTAGACTTATTTATAAGAGGAGTAACCCTTCTTATTGTTCGTGCTTTGAGCCTTTCCTGGGACAGCAGTATTAGATTCCGATGAACCATTGCAGGTTTACTACATCCCTTGGACTTTCAAATCAACGATGAAACACAGAAATTGCATCAATATTGAATACAAAAGTCAAAATGTCGACTTATTTATAAGAGGAGTAACTCTTCTAGTAGATCGTGCTTTTAGCCTTTCCTGGGACAGCAGTATTAGATTCCGATGCACCATTGCCGGTTTACTGTATCCCTTGGGCATTAAAATCAACGATGAAACACAGAAATTGCATCGATATTGAATACAAAAGGCAAAATGTCGACTTATTTATAAGAGGAGTAACTCTTCTAATAGTTTGTGCATTGAGCCCTTTCTGGGACAGCAGTATTAGATTCCGATGCACCATTGCAGGTTTACTGTATCCCGTGGACCTTCAAATCAACGATGAAACACAGAAATTGCATCGATAGTGAATACAAAAGACAAAATGTCGACTTATTTACAAGATGAGTAACTCTTCTAATAGTTCGTGCTTTGAGCCTTTCCTGGGATAGCAGTATTAGATTCCGATGCACCATTGCAGGTTTACTGTATCCCTTGGATATTCAAATCAACGATGATACACAGAAATTGCATCGATATTGAATACAAAAGGCAAATTGTCGACTTATTTACAAGAGGTATAATTCTTCTAATAGTTCGTGGTTTTAGCCTTTCCTGGGACAGCAGTATTAGATTCCGATGCACCATTTCAGGTTTACTGTATCCCTTGGATCTTCAAATCAACGATGAAACACAGAAATTGCAACGATATAGAATACAAAAGGCAAAATGTCAACTTATTTACAAGCAGAGTAACTCTTCTAATAGTTCGTGCTTTTAGCCTTTCCTGGGATAGCAGTATTAGATTCTGATGCACCATTGCAGGTTTACTGTATCCCTTGGACCTTCGAATCAACGATGAAACACAGAAATTGCATCGATATTGAGTACAAAAGAGGAATTGTCGACTTATTTACAAGAAGAGTAACTCTTCTAATAGTTCGTGTTTTTAGCCTTTCCTGGGACAGCAATATTAGATTCCGATGCACCTTTGCAGGTTTACTGTATCCCTTGGACCTTCAAATCAACGATGAAACACAGAAATTTCATCGAAATTGAATACAAAAGGCAAAATGTCGACTTAATTACAAAAGGAGTAACTCTTCTAATAGTTCGTGATTTTAGCCTTTCCTGGGACAGCAGTATTAGATTCCGATGCACCATTGCCGGTTTACTGTATCCCTTGGGCATTCAAATCAACGATGAAACACAGAAATTGCATCGATATTGAATACAAAAGTCAAAATGACGACTTAATTATAAGAGGAGTAACTCTTCTGATAGTTCGTGCATTGAGCCTTTCCTGGGACAGCAGTATTAGATTCCGATGCACCATTGCAGGTTTACTGTATCCCGTGGACCTTCAAATCAACGATGAAACACAGAAATTGCATCGATAGTGAATACAAAAGGCAAAATGTCGACTTATTTACAAGATGAGTAACTCTTCTAATAGTTCGTGCTTTGAGCCTTTCCTGGGATAGCAGTATTAGATTCCGATGCACCATTGCAGGTTTACTGTATCCCTTGGACCTTCGAATCAACGATGAAACACAGAAATTGGATCGATATTGAATACAAAATGCAAATTGTCGACTTATTTGAAAGAGGAGTAACTCTTCTAATAGCTCGTGATTTTAGCCTTTCCTGGGTCAGCAGATAGAGATTCGGATGCACCATTGCAGGTTTACTGTATCCCTTGGAACTTCAAATCAACGATGAAACACAGTAATTGCATCAATATTGAATAGAAAATGGAAATTGTCGTCTTATTTGCAAGAGGAGTAACTCTTGTAATAGTTCGTGTTTTAACCTTTCCTGGGACAGCAGTATTAGATTCCGATGCACCATTGCAGGTTAACTGTATCCCTTGGACCTTCGAATCAACGATGAAACACAGAAATTGCGTCGATATTATATACAAAATGCAAATTGTCGACTTATTTGCAACAGGAGTAACTCTTCTAATAGTTCGTGCTTTTTGCCTTTCCTGGGACAGCAGTATTAGATTCCGATGAACCATTGCTGGTTTACTGTATCCCTTGGACCTTCAGATCAATGATGAAACACAGAAATTGCATCGATATTGAATACAAAAGGCAGAATGTCGACTTATTTACAAGAGGAGTAACTCTTCTAGTAGTTCGTGATTTTAGCCTTTCCTGGGACAGCAGTATTAGATTCCGATGAACCATTGCAGGTTTACTGTATCCCTTGGACCTTCGAATCAACGATGAAACACAGAAATTGCATCGATATTGAATACAAAATGCAAACTGACGACTTATTTACAAGAGGAGTAACGCTTCTAATAGTTCGTGCTTTTAGCCGTTCCTGGGACAGCAGTATTAGATTCCGATGCACCATTGCACGTTTACTGTATCCCTTGGACCTTCAAATCAACGATGAAACACAGAAATTGCATCAATATTGAATACAAAAGTCAAAATGTCGACTTATTTATAAGAGGAGTAACTCTTCTAGTAGTTCATGCTTTTAGACTTTCCTGGGACAGCAGTATTAGATTCCGATGCACCATTGCCGGTTTACTGTATCCCTTGGGCATTCAAATAAACGATGAAACACAGAAATTGCATCGATATTGAATACAAAAAGCAAAATGTCGACTTATTTATAAGAGGAGTAACTCTTCTAATAGTTCGTGCATTGAGCCTTTCCTGGGACAGCAGTATTAGATTCCAATGCACCATTGCAGGTTTACTGTATCCCGTGGACCTTCAAATCAACGATGAAACACAGAAATTGCATCGATAGTGAATACAAAAGGCGAAATGTCGACTTATTTACAAGATGAGTAACTCTTCTAATAGTTCGTGCTTTGAGCCTTTCCTGGGATAGCAGTATTATATTCCGATGCACCATTGCAGGTTTACAGTATCCCTTGGACCTTCGAATCAACGATGAGACACAGAAATTGGATCGGTATTGAATACAAAATGCAAATTGTCGACTTATTTGCAATTGGAGTAACTCTTCTAATAGTTCGTGCTATTAGCCTTTCCTGGGACAGCAGTATTAGATTCGGATGCACCATTGCAGGTTTACTGTATCGCTTGGACCTTCAAATCAACGATGAAACACAGAAATTGCATCGATATTGAATACAAAAGGCAAAATGTCGACTTATTTCCAAGAGGATTAATTCCTCTAATATTTCGTGCTTTTAGCCTTTCCTGGAACAGCAGTATTAGATTCCGATGCACCATTGCAGGTTTACTGTATCAATTGGACCTTCAAATCCGCGATGAAACACAGAAATTGCATCGATATTGAATACAAGAGGCAAAATGTAGACCTAATTATAAGAGGAGTAACTCTTCTTATAGTTCGTGCTTTGAGCCTTTTGTGGGACAGTAGTGTTAGATTCCGATGCACCATTGCAGGTTTACTATATCCCTTGGACCTTCAAATCAACGATGAAACACAGAAATTGCATCGATATTGATTACAAAATTCAAAATGTCCACTTATTTATAAGATGAGTAACTCTTCTAATATTTCGTGCTTTGAGCCTTTCCTAGGGCAGCAGTATTAGATTCCGATGTAACATTGCTGGTTTACTGTATCCCTTGGACCTTCAAATCAACGATGAAACACTGAAAATGCATCGATATTGAATAAAAAAAGCAAAATGTCGACTTATTTATAAGAGGAGTAACTCTTCTAATAGTTCGTGCTTTTAGCCTTTCCTGGGACAGCAGTATTAGATCCGATGGACCATTGCAGGTTTACTGTATCCATTGGACCTTCAAATCAACGATGAACCACAGATATTCCATCGATATTAAATACAAAAGGTAAAATGTCGATTTATTTACAAGAGGAGTAACTCTTCTAATAGTTCGTGTTTTGAGCCTTACCTGGGACAGCAATATTAGATTCCGATGCACCATTGCAGGTTTACAGTATCCCTTGGACCTTCAAATCAACGATGAAACACAGAAATTGCATCGATATTGAATACAAAAGGCAAGATGTCGACTTATTTACAAGAGGAGTAACTCTTCTAGTCGTTCGTGCTTTGAGCCTTTCCTGGGAGAGCAGTATTAGATTCCCATGCACCATTGCAGGTTTAATGTTTCACTTGGACCTTCAAATCAACGATGAAACACAGAAATTGCATCGATATTGAATAAAAAAGGCAAAATGTCGACTTATTTTTAAGAGGAGTAACTCTTCTTATAGTTCGTCCTTTGAGCCTTTCCTGGGACAGCAGTATTAGATTCCGATGCACCATTGCAGGTTTACTATACCCCTTAGACCTTCAAATCAACGATGAAACACAGATATTGCATCAATATTGAATATAAAAGTCAAAATGTCGACTTATTTATAAGAGGTGTAACTCTTCTAGTGGTTCGTGATTTTAGCCTTTCCTGGGACAGCAGTATTAGATTCCGATGCACCATTGCCTGTTTACTGTATCCCTTGGGCATTCAAATCAACGATGTAACACAGAAATTGCATCGATATTGAATACAAAAGGCAAATGTCGACTTATTTAGAAGAGGGGTAACTCTTCTAATAGTTCGTACTTTGAGCCTTTCCTGGGACAGCAGTATTAGATTCCGATGCACCATTGCAGGTTTACTGTATCCCTTGGTCCTTCGAATCAACGATGAAACACAGAAATTGCATCGATATTGAATACAAAAAGCAAATTGTCGACTTATTTACAAGAGGAGTAACTCTTCTAATAGTTCGTGTTTTAGTCTTTCCTGGGACAGCAGTATTAGATTCCGATGCACCATTGCAGGTTTACTGTATCCCTTGGATCTTCAAATCAATGATGAAACACAGAAAATGCATCGATATTGAATACAAAAGGCAAAATATCGAATTATTTACAAGCGGAGTAACTCTTCTAATTGTTCGTTCCTTTAGCCTTTCCTGGGGTAGCAGTATTAGATTCCGAAGCACCATTGCAGGTTTACTGTATCCCTTGGACCTTCGAATCAACGATGAAACACAGAAATTGCATCGATATTGAATACAAAATGCAAATTGTCGACTTCTTTACAAGAGGAGTAACTCTTCTAATAGTTCGTGCTTTTAGCCTTTCCTGGGACAGCAGTATTAGATTCCGATGCACCATTGCAGGTTTACTGTATCCCTTCGACCTTCAAATCAACGATGAAACACAGAAATTGCATCGATATTGAATACAAAATGCAAAATGTCGACTTATTTACAAGAGGAGTAACTCTTCTAATAGTTCGTGCTTTTAGCCTTTCCTGGGACAGCAGTATTAGATTCCGATGCACCATTGCAGGTTTACTGTATCCCTTGGACCTTCACATCAACGATGAAACACAGAAATTGCATCGATATTGAATACAAAAGGCAAAATGTAGACTTATTTATAAGAGGAGTAACTCTTCTTATAGTTCGTGCTTTGAGCCTTTTCTGGGACAGCAGTATTAGATTCCGATGCACCATTGCAGGTTTACTATATCCCTTGGACCTTCAAATCAACGATGAAACACAGAAATTGCATCAATATTGAATACAAAAGTCAAAACGTCGACTTATTTATAAGAGGAGTAACTCTTCTAATTGTTCGTGCTTTGAGCCGTTCCAGGGACAGCAGTTTTAGATTCCGATGCACCATTGCAGGTTTACTGTATCCCGTGGACCTTCAAATCAACGATGAAACACAGAAATTGCATAGATAGTGAATACAAAAGGCAAAATGTCGACTTATTTACAAGATGAGTAACTCTTCTAATAGTTCGTGCTTTGAGCCTTTCCTGGGATAGCAGTATTATATTCCGATGCACCATTGCAGGTTTACAGTATCCCTTGGACCTTCGAATCAACGATGAGACACAGAAATTGGATCGATATTGAATACAAAATGCAAATTGTCGACTTATTTGCAATAGGAGTAACTCTTCTAATAGTTCGTGCTATTAGCCTTTCCTGGGACAGCAGTATTAGATTCGGATGCACCATTGCAGGTTTACTGTATCGCTTGGACCTTCAAATCAACGATGAAACACAGAAATTGCATCGATATTGAATACAAAAGGCAAAATGTCGACTTATTTCCAAGAGGATTAATTCCTCTAATATTTCGTGCTTTTAGCCTTTCCTGGAACAGCAGTATTAGATTCCGATGCACCATTGCAGGTTTACTGTATCAATTGGACCTTCAAATCCGCGATGAAACACAGAAATTGCATCGATATTGAATACAAGAGGCAAAATGTAGACCTATTTATAAGAGGAGTAACTCTTCTTATAGTTCGTGCTTTGAGCCTTTTGTGGGACAGTAGTGTTAGATTCCGATGCACCATTGCAGGTTTACTATATCCCTTGGACCTTCAAATCAACGATGAAACACAGAAATTGCATCGATATTGATTACAAAATTCAAAATGGCCACTTATTTATAAGATGAGTAACTCTTCTAATATTTCGTGCTTTGAGCCTTTCCTAGGGCAGCAGTATTAGATTCCGATGTAACATTGCTGGTTTACTGTATCCCTTGGACCTTCAAATCAACGATGAAACACTGAAAATGCATCGATATTGAATAAAAAAAGCAAAATGTCGACTTATTTATAAGAGGAGTAACACTTCCAATAAATCGTGCTTTGACCCTTTCCTGGGACAGCAGTATTAGATTCCGATGCACCATTGCCTGTTTACTGTATCCCTTGGACCTTCAATTCAACGTTGAGACACAGAAATTGCATCGATACTGAATACAAAAGGCAAAATGTCGACTTATTTACAAGAGGAGTAACTCTTCTAATAGTTCGTGCTTTTAGCCTTTCCTGGGACAGCAGTATTAGATCCGATGGACCATTGCAGGTTTACTGTATCCATTGGACCTTCAAATCAACGATGAACCACAGATATTCCATCGATATTAAATACAAAAGGTAAAATGTCGATTTATTTACAAGAGGAGTAACTCTTCTAATAGTTCGTGTTTTGAGCCTTACCTGGGACAGCAGTATTAGATTCCGATGCACCATTGCAGGTTTACTGTATCCCTTGGACCTTCAAATCAACGATGAAACACAGAAATTGCATCGATATTGAATACAAAAGGCAAAATGTCGACTTATTTACAAGAGGAGTAACTCTTCTAGTCGTTCGTGCTTTGAGCCTTTCCTGGGAGAGCAGTATTAGATTCCCATGCACCATTGCAGGTTTAATGTTTCACTTGGACCTTCAAATCAACGATGAAACACAGAAATTGCATCGATATTGAATAAAAAAGGCAAAATGTCGACTTATTTTTAAGAGGAGTAACTCTTCTTATAGTTCGTCCTTTGAGCCTTTCCTGGGACAGCAGTATTAGATTCCGATGCACCATTGCAGGTTTACTATACCCCTTAGACATTCAAATCAACGATGAAACACAGAAATTGCTTCAATATTGAATATAAAAGTCAAAATGTCGACTTATTTATAAGAGGTGTAACTCTTCTAGTGGTTCGTGATTTTAGCCTTTCCTGGGACAGCAGTATTAGATTCCGATGCACCATTGCCTGTTTACTGTATCCCTTGGGCATTCAAATCAACGATGTAACACAGAAATTGCATCGATATTGAATACAAAAGGCAAATGTCGACTTATTTATAAGAGGGGTAACTCTTCTAATAGTTCGTACTTTGAGCCTTTCCTGGGACAGCAGTATTAGATTCCGATGCACCATTGCAGGTTTACTGTATCCCTTGGACCTTCGAATCAACGATGAAACACAGAAATTGCATCGATATTGAATACAATAGGCAAATTGTCGACTTATTTACAAGAGGAGTAACTCTTCTAATAGTTCGTGCTTTTAGTCTTTCCTGGGACAGCAGTATTAGATTCCGATGCACCATTGCAGGTTTACTGTATCCCTTGGATCTTCAAATCAATGATGAAACACAGAAAATGCATCGATATTGAATACAAAAGGCAAAATATCGAATTATTTACAAGCGGAGTAACTCTTCTAATTGTTCGTTCCTTTAGCCTTTCCTGCGGTAGCAGTATTAGATTCCGAAGCACCATTGCAGGTTTACTGTATCCCTTGGACCTTCGAATCAACGATGAAACACAGAAATTGCATCGATATTGAATACAAAATGCAAATTGTCGACTTCTTTACAAGAGGAGTAACTCTTCTAATAGTTCGTGCTTTTAGCCTTTCCTGGGACAGCAGTATTAGATTCCGATGCACCATTGCAGGTTTACTGTATCCCTTGGACCTTCAAATCAACGATGAAACACAGAAATTGCATCGATATTGAATACAAAATGCAAAATGTCGACTTATTTACAAGAGGAGTAACTCTTCTAATAGTTCGTGCTTTTAGCCTTTCCTGGGACAGCAGTATTAGATTCCGATGCACCATTGCAGGTTTACTGTATCCCTTGGACCTTCACATCAACGATGAAACACAGAAATTGCATCGATATTGAATACAAAAGGCAAAATGTAGACTTATTTATAAGAGGAGTAACTCTTCATATAGTTCGTGCTTTGAGCCTTTTCTGGGACAGCAGTATTAGATTCCGATGCACCATTGCAGGTTTACTATATCCCTTGGACCTTCAAATCAACGATGAAACACAGAAATTGCATCAATATTGAATACAAAAGTCAAAACGTCGACTTATTTATAAGAGGAGTAACTCTTCTAATTGTTCGTGCTTTGAGCCGTTCCAGGGACAGCAGTTTTAGATTCCGATGCACCATTGCAGGTTTACTGTATCCCTTGGACCTTCGAATCAACGATGAAACACAGAAATAGCATCGATATTGAATACAAAAGGGTAATTGTCGACTTATTTACAAGAGGATTAACTCTTCTAATAGTTCCTGTTTTAGCCTTTCCTGGGACAGCAGTATTAGATTCCGATGCACCATTGCAGGTTTACTGTATCCCTTGGACCTTCAAATCAACGAAGAAACACAGAAATTGCATCGATATTGAATACAAAAGGCAAAATGTCGTCTTATTTATAAGAGGAGTAACCCTTCTAATTGTTCGTGATTTGAGCCTTTCCTGGGACAGCAGTATTAGATTCCGATGCACCATTGCAGGTTTACGGTATCCCTTGGACCTTCAAATCAACGATGAAACACAGAAATTGCATCGATATTGAATACAAAAGGCAAAATGTCGACTTATTTGTAAGAGGAGTAACTCTTCTAATAGTTCGTGCTTTGAGCCTTTCCTAGGACAGCAGTATTAAATTGCGATGCACCATTGCAGGTTTACTGTATCCCTGGGACCCCCCAAATCAACGATGAAACACAGAAATTGCATCGATAATGAATACAAAAGGAAAATGTCGACTTTCTTACAAGAGTAGTCACTCTTCAAATGGTTCGCGCTTTGAGTTTTTTCTGGGACAGCAGTGTTAGATTCCGATTCACTATTGTAGGTTTACTGTATACCCTGGACCTTCAAATCAACGATGAAACACAGAAATTGCATCGATATTGAATACAAAAGGCAAAATAACGACTTTTTTATAAGAGGCGTAACTCTTCTAATAGTTCGTGCTTTGAGCCTTTCCCGGGACAGCAGTATTAGATTAAGATGCACCATTGCAGGTTTACTGTATCCCTTGGACCTTCAAATCAACGATGAAACACAGAAATTGCATCGATATTGAATAAAAAAGGCAAAATGTCGACTTATTTATAAGAGGAGTAACTCTTCTTATAGTTCGTGCTTTGAGCCTATCCTGGGACAGCAGTATTACATTCCGATGCACCATTGCAGGTTTACTATATCCCTTAGACCTTCAAATCAACGATGAAACACAGAAATTGCATCAATATTTAATACAAAAGTCAAAATGTCGACTTATTTATAAGAGGAGTAACTCTTCTAGTAGTTCGTGCTTTTAGCCTTTCCTGGGACAGCAGTATGAGATTCCGATGCACCATTGCCGGTTTACTGTATCCCTTGGGCATTCAAATCAAAGATGTAACACAGAAATTGCATCGATATTGAATACAAAAGGCAAAATGTCGACTTATTTATAAGAGGAGTAACTCTTCTAATAGTTCATGCTTTGAGCCTTTCCTGGGACAGCAGTCTTAGATTCCGATGCACCATTGTAGGTTTACTGTATCCCTTGGACCTTCGAATCAACGATGAAACACAGAAATTGCATCGATATTGAATACTAAAGGCAAATTGTCGACTTATTTACAAGAGGAGTAACTCTCCTAATAGTTCGTGCTTTTAGCCTTGCCTGGGACAGCAGTATTAGATTCCGATGCAGCATTGCAGGTTTACCTTATCCCTTGGACCATCGAATCAACGATGAAACACAGAAATTGCATCGATATTGAATAGAAAATGCAAATTGTCGTCTTATTTGCAAGAGGAGTAACTCTTCTAATAGTTCGTGCTTTTAGCCTTTCCTGGGACAGCAGTATTAGATTCCGAAGCACCATTGCAGGTTTACTGTATCCCTTGGACCTTCGAATCAACGATGAAACACAGAAATTGCATCGATATTGAATACTAAAGGCAAATTGTCGACTTATTTACAAGAGGAGTAACTCTCCTAATAGTTCGTGCTTTTAGCCTTGCCTGGGACAGCAGTATTAGATTCCGATGCAGCATTGCAGGTTTACCTTATCCCTTGGACCATCGAATCAACGATGAAACACAGAAATTGCATCGATATTGAATAAAAAAAGCAAAATGTCGACTTATTTATAAGAGGAGTAACACTTCCAATAAATCGTGCTTTGACCCTTTCCTGGGACAGCAGTATTAGATTCCGATGCACCATTGCCTGTTTACTGTATCCCTTGGACCTTCAATTCAACGTTGAGACACAGAAATTGCATCGATACTGAATACAAAAGGCAAAATGTCGACTTATTTACAAGAGGAGTAACTCTTCTAATAGTTCGTGCTTTTAGCCTTTCCTGGGACAGCAGTATTAGATCCGATGGACCATTGCAAGTTTACTGTATCCATTGGACCTTCAAATCAACGATGAACCACAGATATTCCATCGATATTAAATACAAAAGGTAAAATGTCGATTTATTTACAAGAGGAGTAACTCTTCTAATAGTTCGTGTTTTGAGCCTTACCTGGGACAGCAGTATTAGATTCCGATGCACCATTGCAGGTTTACTGTATCCCTTGGACCTTCAAATCAACGATGAAACACAGAAATTGCATCGATATTGAATACAAAAGGCAAAATGTCGACTTATTTACAAGAGGAGTAACTCTTCTAGTCGTTCGTGCTTTGAGCCTTTCCTGGGAGAGCAGTATTAGATTCCCATGCACCATTGCAGGTTTAATGTTTCACTTGGACCTTCAAATCAACGATGAAACACAGAAATTGCATCGATATTGAATAAAAAAGGCAAAATGTCGACTTATTTTTAAGAGGAGTAACTCTTCTTATAGTTCGTCCTTTGAGCCTTTCCTGGGACAGCAGTATTAGATTCCGATGCACCATTGCAGGTTTACTATACCCCTTAGACATTCAAATCAACGATGAAACACAGAAATTGCATCAATATTGAATATAAAAGTCAAAATGTCGACTTATTTATAAGAGGTGTAACTCTTCTAGTGGTTCGTGATTTTAGCCTTTCCTGGGACAGCAGTATTAGATTCCGATGCACCATTGCCTGTTTACTGTATCCCTTGGGCATTCAAATCAACGATGTAACACAGAAATTGCATCGATATTGAATACAAGAGGCAAATGTCGACTTATTAATAAGAGGGGTAACTCTTCTAATAGTTCGTACTTTGAGCCTTTCCTGGGACAGCAGTATTAGATTCCGATGCACCATTGCAGGTTTACTGTATCCCTTGGACCTTCGAATCAACGATGAAACACAGAAATTGCATCGATATTGAATACAATAGGCAAATTGTCGACTTATTTACAAGAGGAGTAACTCTTCTAATAGTTCGTGCTTTTAGTCTTTCCTGGGACAGCAGTATTAGATTCCGATGCACCATTGCAGGTTTACTGTATCCCTTGGATCTTCAAATCAATGATGAAACACAGAAAATGCATCGATATTGAATACAAAAGGCAAAATATCGAATTATTTACAAGCGGAGTAACTCTTCTAATTGTTCGTTCCTTTAGCCTTTCCTGGGGTAGCAGTATTAGATTCCGAAGCACCATTGCAGGTTTACTGTATCCCTTGGACCTTCGAATCAACGATGAAACACAGAAATTGCATCGATATTGAATACAAAATGCAAATTGTCGACTTCTTTACAAGAGGAGTAACTCTTCTAATAGTTCGTGCTTTTAGCCTTTCCTGGGACAGCAGTATTAGATTCCGATGCACCATTGCAGGTTTACTGTATCCCTTGGACCTTCAAATCAACGATGAAACACAGAAATTGCATCGATATTGAATACAAAATGCAAAATGTCGACTTATTTACAAGAGGAGTAACTCTTCTAATAGTTCGTGCTTTTAGCCTTTCCTGGGACAGCAGTATTAGATTCCGATGCACCATTGCAGGTTTACTGTATCCCTTGGACCTTCACATCAACGATGAAACACAGAAATTGCATCGATATTGAATACAAAAGGCAAAATGTAGACTTATTTATAAGAGGAGTAACTCTTCTTATAGTTCGTGCTTTGAGCCTTTTCTGGGACAGCAGTATTAGATTCCGATGCACCATTGCAGGTTTACTATATCCCTTGGACCTTCAAATCAACGATGAAACACAGAAATTGCATCAATATTGAATACAAAAGTCAAAACGTCGACTTATTTATAAGAGGAGTAACTCTTCTAATTGTTCGTGCTTTGAGCCGTTCCAGGGACAGCAGTTTTAGATTCCGATGCACCATTGCAGGTTTACTGTATCCCTTGGACCTTCGAATCAACGATGAAACACAGAAATAGCATCGATATTGAATACAAAAGGGTAATTGTCGACTTATTTACAAGAGGATTAACTCTTCTAATAGTTCCTGTTTTAGCCTTTCCTGGGACAGCAGTATTAGATTCCGATGCACCATTGCAGGTTTACTGTATCCCTTGGACCTTCAAATCAACGAAGAAACACAGAAATTGCATCGATATTGAATACAAAAGGCAAAATGTCGTCTTATTTATAAGAGGAGTAACCCTTCTAATTGTTCGTGATTTGAGCCTTTCCTGGGACAGCAGTATTAGATTCCGATGCACCATTGCAGGTTTACGGTATCCCTTGGACCTTCAAATCAACGATGAAACACAGAAATTGCATCGATATTGAATACAAAAGGCAAAATGTCGACTTATTTGTAAGAGGAGTAACTCTTCTAATAGTTCGTGCTTTGAGCCTTTCCTAGGACAGCAGTATTAAATTGCGATGCACCATTGCAGGTTTACTGTATCCCTGGGACCCCCCAAATCAACGATGAAACACAGAAATTGCATCGATAATGAATACAAAAGGAAAATGTCGACTTTCTTACAAGAGTAGTCACTCTTCAAATGGTTCGCGATTTGAGTTTTTTCTGGGACAGCAGTGTTAGATTCCGATTCACTATTGTAGGTTTACTGTATACCCTGGACCTTCAAATCAACGATGAAACACAGAAATTGCATCGATATTGAATACAAAAGGCAAAATAACGACTTATTTATAAGAGGCGTAACTCTTCTAATAGTTCGTGCTTTGAGCCTTTCCCGGGACAGCAGTATTAGATTAAGATGCACCATTGCAGGTTTACCGTATCCCTTGGACCTTCAAATCAACGATGAAACACAGAAATTGCATCGATATTGAATAAAAAAGGCAAAATGTCGACTTATTTATAAGAGGAGTAACTCTTCTTATAGTTCGTGCTTTGAGCCTATCCTGGGACAGCAGTATTACATTCCGATGCACCATTGCAGGTTTACTATATCCCTTAGACCTTCAAATCAACGATGAAACACAGAAACTGCATCAATATTTAATACAAAAGTCAAAATGTCGACTTATTTATAAGAGGAGTAACTCTTCTAGTAGTTCGTGCTTTTAGCCTTTCCTGGGACAGCAGTATGAGATTCCGATGCACCATTGCCGGTTTACTGTATCCCTTGGGCATTCAAATCAAAGATGTAACACAGATATTGCATCGATATTGAATACAAAAGGCAAAATGTCGACTTATTTATAAGAGGAGTAACTCTTCTAATAGTTCATGCTTTGAGCCTTTCCTGGGACAGCAGTCTTAGATTCCGATGCACCATTGTAGGTTTACTGTATCCCTTGGACCTTCGAATCAACGATGAAACACAGAAATTGCATCGATATTGAATACTAATGGCAAATTGTCGACTTATTTACAAGAGGAGTAACTCTCCTAATAGTTCGTGCTTTTAGCCTTGCCTGGGACAGCAGTATTAGATTCCGATGCAGCATTGCAGGTTTACCTTATCCCTTGGACCATCGAATCAACGATGAAACACAGAAATTGCATCGATATTGAATAGAAAATGCAAATTGTCGTCTTATTTGCAAGAGGAGTAACTCTTCTAATAGTTCGTGCTTTTAGCCTTTCCTGGGACAGCAGTATTAGATTCCGAAGCACCATTGCAGGTTTACTGTATCCCTTGGACCTTCGAATCAACGATGAAACACAGAAATTGCATCGATATGGAATACAAAATGCAAAGTGTCTTCTTATTTGCAACAGGAGTAACTCTTCCAATAGTTCGTGCTTTTAGCCTTTCCTGGAACAGCAGTATTAGATTCCGATGCACCATTGCAGGTTTACTGTATCCCTTGGACCTTCAAATCAACAATGAAACACAGAAATTGCATCGATATTGAATACAAAAGGCAAAATGTCGACTTATTTACAAGAGGAGTAACTCTTCTAATATTTCGTGGTTTTAGCCTTTCCTGGGACAGCAGTATTAGATTCCGATGCACCATTGCAGGTTTACTGTATCCCTTGGACCTTCCAATCCGCGATGAAACACAGAAAATGCATCGATATTGAATACAAAAGGCAAAATGTAGACTTATTTATAAGAGGAGTAACTCTTCTTATAGTTCCTGCTTTGAGCCTTTCCTGGGACAGCAGTATTAGATTCCGATGCACCATTGCAGGTTTACTATATCCCTTTTACCTTCAAATCAACGATGAAACACAGAAATTGCATTGATATTGAATACAAAAGTCAAAATGTCGACTTATTTACAAGATGAGTAACTCTTCTAATAGTTCGTGCTTTGAGCCTTTCCTGGGATAGCAGTATTATATTCCGATGCACCATTGCAGGTTTACAGTATCCCTTGGACCTTCGAATCATCGATGAGACACAGAAATTGGATCGATATTGAATACAAAATGCAAATTGTCGACTTATTTGCAATAGGAGTAACTCTTCTAATAGTTCGTGCTATTAGCCTTTCCTGGAACAGCAGTATTAGATTCGGATGCACCATTGCAGGTTTACTGTATCGCTTGGACCTTCAAATCAACGATGAAACACAGAAATTGCATCGATATTGAATACAAAAGGCAAAATATCGACTTATTTCCAAGAGGATTAATTCCTCTAATATTTCGTGCTTTTAGCCTTTCCTGGAACAGCAGTATTAGATTCCGATGCACCATTGCAGGTTTACTGTATCAATTGGTTCTTCAAATCCGCGATGAAACACAGAAATTGCAACGATATTGAATACAAGAGGCAAAATGTAGACCTATTTATAAGAGGAGTAACTCTTCTTATAGTTCGAGCTTTGAGCCTTATCTGGGACAGTAGTGTTAGATTCCGATGCACCATTGTAGGTTTACTATATCCCTTGGACCTTCAAATCAACGATGAAACACAGAAATTGCATCGATATTGAATACAAAATTCAAAATGGCCACTTATTTATAAGATGAGTAACTCTTCTAATATTTCGTGCTTTGAGCATTTCCTAGGGCAGCAGTATTAGATTCCGATGTAACATTGCTGGTTTACTGTATCCCTTGGACCTTCAAATCAACGATGAAACACAGAAAATGCATCGATATTGAATAAAAAAAGCAAAATGTCGACTTATTTATAAGAGGAGTAACACTTCCAATAAATCGTGCTTTGACCCTTTCCTGGGACAGCAGTATTAGATTCCGATGCACCATTGCCTGTTTACTGTATCCCTTGGACCTTCAATTCAACGATGAGACACAGAAATTGCATCGATACTGAATACAAAAGGCAAAATGTCGACTTATTTACAAGAGGAGTAACTCTTCTAATAGTTCATGCTTTTAGCCTTTCCTGGGACAGCAGTATTAGATCCGATGGACCATTGCAGGTTTACTGTATCCCTTGGACCTTCAGATCAATGATGAAACACAGAAATTGCATCGATATTGAATACAAAAGGCAAAATGTCGACTTATTTACAAGGGGAATAACTCTTCTAATAGTTCGTGATTTGACCCTTTCCTGGGAAAGCAGTGTTAGATTCCGATGCACCATTGCAGGTTTACTGTATCCCTTGGACCTTCAAATCAACGATGAAACACAGAAATTGCATCGATATTGAACACAAAATGCAAAATGTCTACTTATTTGTAAGAGGAGTAACTCTTCTAATAGTTCGTGTTTTGAGCTTTTCCTAGGACAGCAGTATTAAATTGCGATGCACCATTGCAGGTTTACTGTATCCGTTGGACCCCTAAAATCAACGATGAAACACAGAAATTGCATCGATAATGAATACAAAAGGAAAATGTCGACTTATTTACAAGAGGAGTAACTCTTCAAATAGTTCGCGCTTTGAGCCTTCCCTGGGACAGCAGTATTAGATTCCGATGCACTATTGTGGGTTTACTGTATCCCCTGACCTTCAAATCAAAGATGAAACACAGAAATTGCATCGATATTGAATACAAAAGGCAAAATAACGACTTATTTATAAGAGGCGTAACTATTCTAATAGTTCGTGCTTTGAGCCTTTCCTGGGACAGCAGTATTAGATTCCGATGCACCATTGCAGGTTTACTGTATCCCTTGGACCTTCAAATCAACGATGAACCACAGATATTCCATCGATATTAAATACAAAAGGTAAAATGTCGATTTAATTACAAGAGGAGTAACTCTTCTAATAGTTCGTGTTTTGAGCCTTACCTGGGACAGCAATATTAGATTCCGATGCACCATTGCAGGTTTACTGTATCCCTTGGACCTTCAAATCAACGATGAAACACAGAAATTGCATCGATATTGAATACAAAGGGCAAAATGTCGACTTATTTACAAAAGGAGTAACTCTTCTAGTCGTTCGTGCTTTGAGCCTTTCCTGGGAGAGCAGTATTAGATTCCCATGCACCATTGCAGGTTTAATGTTTCACTTGGACCTTCAAATCAACGATGAAACACAGAAATTGCATCGATATTGAATAAAAAAGGCAAAATGTCGACTTATTTTTAAGAGGAGTAACTCTTCTTATAGTTCGTCCTTTGAGCCTTTCCTGGGACAGCAGTATTAGATTCCGATGCACCATTGCAGGTTTACTATATCCCTTAGACCTTCAAATCAACGATGAAACACAGAAATTGCATCAATATTGAATATAAAAGTCAAAATGTCGACTTATTTATAAGAGGTGTAACTCTTCTAGTGGTTCGTGATTTTAGCCTTTCCTGGGACAGCAGTATTAGATTCCGATGCACCATTGCCTGTTTACTGTATCCCTTGGGCATTCAAATCAACGATGTAACACAGAAATTGCATCGATATTGAATACAAAAGGCAAATGTCGACTTATTTATAAGAGGGGTAACTCTTCTAATAGTTCGTACTTTGAGCCTTTCCTGGGACAGCAGTATTAGATTCCGATGCACCATTGCAGGTTTACTGTATCCCTTGGACCTTCGAATCAACGATGAAACACAGAAATTGCATCGATATTGAATACAAAAGGCAAATTGTCGACTTATTTACAAGAGGAGTAACTCTTCTAATAGTTCGTGCTTTTAGTCTTTCCTGGGACAGCAGTATTAGATTCCGATGCACCATTGCAGGTTTACTGTATCCCTTGGATCTTCAAATCAATGATGAAACACAGAAAATGCATCGATATTGAATACAAAAGGCAAAATATCGAATTATTTACAAGCGGAGTAACTCTTCTAATTGTTCGTTCCTTTAGCCTTTCCTGGGGTAGCAGTATTAGATTCCGAAGCACCATTGCAGGTTTACTGTATCCCTTGGACCTTCGAATCAACGATGAAACACAGAAATTGCATCGATATTGAATACAAAATGCAAATTGTCGACTTCTTTACAAGAGGAGTAACTCTTCTAATAGTTCGTGCTTTTAGCCTTTCCTGGGACAGCAGTATTAGATTCCGATGCACCATTGCAGGTTTACTGTATCCCTTGGACCTTCAAATCAACGATGAAACACAGAAATTTCATCGATATTGAATACAAAATGCAAAATGTCGACTTATTTACAAGAGGAGTAACTCTTCTAATAGTTCGTGCTTTTAGCCTTTCCTGGGACAGCAGTATTAGATTCCGATGCACCATTGCAGGTTTACTGTATCCCTTGGACCTTCACATCAACGATGAAACACAGAAATTGCATCGATATTGAATACAAAAGGCAAAATGTAGACTTATTTATAAGAGGAGTAACTCTTCTTATAGTTCGTGCTTTGAGCCTTTTCTGGGACAGCAGTATTAGATTCCGATGCACCATTGCAGGTTTACTATATCCCTTGGACCTTCAAATCAACGATGAAACACAGAAATTGCATCAATATTGAATACAAAAGTCAAAACGTCGACTTATTTATAAGAGGAGTAACTCTTCTAATTGTTCGTGCTTTGAGCCGTTCCAGGGACAGCAGTTTTAGATTCCGATGCACCATTGCAGGTTTACTGTATCCCTTGGACCTTCGAATCAACGATGAAACACAGAAATAGCATCGATATTGAATACAAAAGGGTAATTGTCGACTTATTTACATGAGGATTAACTCTTCTAATAGTTCCTGTTTTAGCCTTTCCTGGGACAGCAGTATTAGATTCCGATGCACCATTGCAGGTTTACTGTATCCCTTGGACCTTCAAATCAACGAAGAAACACAGAAATTGCATCGATATTGAATACAAAAGGCAAAATGTCGTCTTATTTATAAGAGGAGTAACCCTTCTAATTGTTCGTGATTTGAGCCTTTCCTGGGACAGCAGTATTAGATTCCGATGCACCATTGCAGGTTTACGGTATCCCTTGGACCTTCAAATCAACGATGAAACACAGAAATTGCATCGATATTGAATACAAAAGGCAAAATGTCGACTTATTTGTAAGAGGAGTAACTCTTCTAATAGTTCGTGCTTTGAGCCTTTCCTAGGACAGCAGTATTAAATTGCGATGCACCATTGCAGGTTTACTGTATCCCTGGGACCCCCCAAATCAACGATGAAACACAGAAATTGCATCGATAATGAATACAAAAGGAAAATGTCGACTTTCTTACAAGAGTAGTCACTCTTCAAATTGTTCGCGCTTTGAGTTTTTCCTGGGACAGCAGTGTTAGATTCCGAGTCATTATTGTAGGTTTACTGTATACCCTGGACCTTCAAATCAACGATGAAACACAGAAATTGCATCGATATTGAATACAAAAGGCAAAATAACGACTTATTTATAAGAGGCGTAACTCTTCTAATAGTTCGTGCTTTGAGCCTTTCCCGGGACAGCAGTATTAGATTAAGATGCACCATTGCAGGTTTACTGTATCCCTTGGACCTTCAAATCAACGATGAAACACAGAAATTGCATCGATATTGAATAAAAAAGGCAAAATGTCGACTTATTTATAAGAGGAGTAACTCTTCTTATAGTTCGTGCTTTGAGCCTATCCTGGGACAGCAGTATTACATTCCGATGCACCATTGCAGGTTTACTATATCCCTTAGACCTTCAAATCAACGATGAAACACAGATATTGCATCAATATTTAATACAAAAGTCAAAATGTCGACTTATTTATAAGAGGAGTAATTCTTCTAGTAGTTCGTGCTTTTAGCCTTTCCTGGGACAGCAGTATGAGATTCCGATGCACCATTGCCGGTTTACTGTATCCCTTGGGCATTCAAATCAAAGATGTAACACAGAAATTGCATCGATATTGAATACAAAAGGCAAAATGTCGACTTATTTACAAGAGGAGTAACTCTTCTAATAGTTCATGCTTTGAGCCTTTCCTGGGACAGCAGTCTTAGATTCCGATGCACCATTGTAGGTTTACTGTGTCCCTTGGACCTTCGAATCAACGATGAAACACAGAAATTGCATCGATATTGAATACTAAAGGCAAATTGTCGACTTATTTACAAGAGGAGTAACTCTCCTAATAGTTCGTGCTTTTAGCCTTGCCTGGGACAGCAGTATTAGATTCCGATGCAGCATTGCAGGTTTACCTTATCCCTTGGACCATCGAATCAACGATGAAACACAGAAATTGCATCGATATTGAATAGAAAATGCAAATTGTCGTCTTATTTGCACGAGGAGTAACTCTTCTAATAGTTCGTGCTTTTAGCCTTTCCTGGGACAGCAGTATTAGATTCCGAAGCACCATTGCAGGTTTACTGTATCCCTTGGACCTTCGAATCAACGATGAAACACAGAAATTGCATCGATATGGAATACAAAATGCAAAGTGTCTTCTTATTTGCAACAGGAGTAACTCTTCCAATAGTTCGTGCTTTTAGCCTTTCCTGGAACAGCAGTATTAGATTCCGATGCACCATTGCAGGTTTACTGTATCACTTGGACCTTCAAATCAACAATGAAACACAGAAATTGCATCGATATTGAATACAAAAGGCAAAATGTCGACTTATTTACAAGAGGAGTAACTCTTCTAATATTTCGTGGTTTTAGCCTTTCCTGGGACAGCAGTATTAGATTCCGATGCACCATTGCAGGTTTACTGTATCCCTTGGACCTTCCAATCCGCGATGAAACACAGAAAATGCATCGATATTGAATACAAAAGGCAAAATGTAGACTTATTTATAAGAGGAGTAACTCTTCTTATAGTTCCTGCTTTGAGCCTTTCGTGGGACAGCAGTATTAGATTCCGATGCACCATTGCAGGTTTACTATATCCCTTTTACCTTCAAATCAACGATGAAACACAGAAATTGCATTGATATTGAATACAAAAGTCAAAATGTCGACTTATTTATAAGAGGAGTAACTCTTCTAATAATTCGTGCTTTGACCCTTTCCTAGGACGGCAGTATTAGATTCCGATGTAACATTGCTGGTTTACTGTATCCCTTGGACCTTCAAATCAACGATGAAACACAGAAATTGCATCGATATTGAATAAAAAAAGCAAAATGTCGACTTATTTATAAGAGGAGTAACTCTTCTAATAGTTCGTGCTTTGACCCTTTCCTGGGACAGCAGTATTAGATTCCGATGCACCATTGCAGGTTTACTGTATCCCTTGGACCTTCAAATCAACGATGAAACACAGAAATTGCATCGATATTGAATACAAAAGGCAAATTGTCGACTTATTTACAAGAGGAGTAACTCTTCTAATAGTACGTGCTTTTAGCCTTTCCTGGGACAGCAGTATTAGATTCCGATGCACCATTGCAGGTTAACTGTATCCCTTGGACCTTCAATTCAACGATGAAACACAGAAAATGCATCGATATTGAATACAAAAGGCAAAATATCGACTTATTTACAAGCGGAGTAACTCTTCTAATAGTTCGTGCTTTTAGCCTCTCCTGGGATAGCAGTATTAGATTCCGATGCACCATTGCAGGTTTACTGTATCCCTTGGACCTTCGAATCAACGATGAAACACAGAAATTGCATCGATATTGAATACAAAAGGCAAAATGTCGACTTATTTACAAGAAGAGTAACTCTTCTAATAGTTCGTGCTTTTAGCCTTTCCTGGTACAGCAGTATTAGATTCCAGTGCACCATTGCAGGTTTACTGTATCCCTTGGACCTTCAAATCAACGATGAAACACAGAAATTGCATTAATATTGAATACAAAAGTCAAAATGTCGACTTATTTATAAGAGGAGTAAGTCTTCTAGTAGTTCGTGATTTTAGCCTTTCCTGGGACAGCAGTATTAGATTCCGATGCACCATTGCAGGTTTACTATATCCCTTGGACCTTCAAATCAACGATGAAACACAGAAATTGCATCAATATTGAATACAAAAGGCAAAATGTCGACTTATTTACAAGAGGAGTAACTCTTCTAATAGTCCTTGCTTTGAGCCTTTCCTGGGACAGCAGTATTAGATTCCGATGCACCATTGCAGGTTTACTGTATCCCTTGGACCTTCGAATCATCGAAGAAACACAGAAATTGCATCGATATTGAATACAAAAGGCAAAATGTCGTCTTATTTATAAGAGGAGTAACCCTTCTAATTGTTCGTGATTTGAGCCTTTCCTGGGACAGCAGTATTAAATTGCGATGCACCATTGCAGGTTTACTGTATCCCTGGGACCCCCAAAATCAACGATGAAACACAGAAATTGCATCGATAATGAATACCAAAGGAAAATGTCGACTTTCTTACAAGAGTAGTCACTCTTCAAATGGTTCGCGCTTTGAGCTTTTCCTGGGACAGCAGTATTAGATTCCGATTCACTATTGTAGGTTTACTGTATACCCTGGACCTTCAAATCAACGATGAAACACAGAAATTGCATCGATATTGAATACAAAAGGCAAAATAACGACTTATTTATAAGAGGCGTAACTCTTCTAATAGTTCGTGCTTGAGCCTTTCCCGGGACAGCAGTATTAGATTCCGATGCACCATTGCAGGTTTACTGTATCCCTTGGACCTTCAAATCAACGACGAAACACAGATATTGCATCGATATTGAATACAAAAGGTAAAATTTCGACTTATTTACAAGCGGAGTAACTCTTCTAATAGTTCGTGCTTGAGCCTTTCCCGGGACAGCAGTATTAGATTCCGATGCACCATTGCAGGTTTACTGTATCCCTTGGACCTTCGAATCAACGATGAAACACAGAAATTGCATCGATATTGAATACTAAAGGCAAATTGTCGACTTATTTACAAGAGGAGTAACTCTCCTAATAGTTCGTGCTTTTAGCCTTGCCTGGGACAGCAGTATTAGATTCCGATGCACCATTGCAGGTTTACTGTATCCCTTGGACCTTCAAACTCAACGATGAAACACAGAAATTGCATCGATATTGAATACAAATGGCAAAATAACGGCTTATTAATATGAGGAGTAACTCTTCTAGTAGTTCGTGCTTTGAGCCTTTCCTGGGATAGCAGTATTAGATTCCGATGCACCATTGCAGGTTTACTGTGTCCCTTGGACCTTCGAATCAACGATGAAACACAGAAATTGGATCGATATTGAATACAAAATGCAAATTGTCGACTTATTTGCAAGAGAGTAACTCTTCTAATAATTCGTGCTTTTAGCCTTTCCTGGGACAGCAGTATTAGATTCGGATGCACCATTGCAGGTTTACCTTATCCCTTGGACCTTCGAATCAACGATAAAACACAGAAATTGCATCGATATGGAATACAAAATGCAAAGTGTCTTCTTATTTGCAACAGGAGTAACTCTTCTAATAGTTCGTGCTTTTAGCCTTTCCTGGAACAGCAGTATTAGATTCCGATGCACCATTGCAGGTTTACTGTATCCCTTGGACCTTCAAATCAACAATGAAACACAGAAATTGCATCGATATTGAATACAAAAGGCAAAATGTCGACTTATTTACAAGAGGAGTAACTCTTCTAATATTTCGTGGTTTTAGCCTTTCCTGGGACAGCAGTATTAGATTCCGATGCACCATTGCAGGTTTACTGTATCCCTTGGACCTTCCAATCCGCGATGAAACACAGAAAATGCATCGATATTGAATACAAAAGGCAAAATGTAGACTTATTTATAAGAGGAGTAACTCTTCTTATAGTTCCTGCTTTGAGCCTTTCCTGGGACAGCAGTATTAGATTCCGATGCACCATTGCAGGTTTACTATATCCCTTTTACCTTTAAATCAACGATGAAACACAGAAATTGCATCGATATTGAATACAAAAGTCAAAATGTCGACTTATTTATATGAGGAGTAACTCTTCTAATAATTCGTGCTTTGACCCTTTCCTAGGACAGCAGTATTAGATTCCGATGTAACATTGCTGGTTTACTGTATCCCTTGGACCTTCAAATCAACGATGAAACACAGAAATTGCATCGATATTGAATAAAAAAAGCAAAATGTCGACTTATTTATAAGAGGAGTAACTCTTCTAATAGTTCGTGCGTTGACCCTTTCCTGGGACAGCAGTATTAGATTCCGATGCACCATTGCAGGTTTACTGTATCCCTTGGACCTTCAAATCAACGATGAAACACAGAAATTGCATCGATATTGAATACAAAAGGCAAATTGTCGACTTATTTACAAGAGGAGTAACTCTTCTAATAGTACGTGCTTTTAGCCTTTCCTGGGACAGCAGTATTAGATTCCGATGCACCATTGCAGGTTAACTGTATCCCTTGGACATTCAATTCAACGATGAAACACAGAAAATGCATTGATATTGAATACAAAAAGCAAAATATCGACTTATTTACAAGCGGAGTAACTCTTCTAATAGTTCGTGCTTTTAGCCTTTCCTGGGATAGCAGTATTAGATTCCGATGCACCATTGCAGGTTTACTGTATCCCTTGGACCTTCGAATCAACGATGAAACACAGAAATTGCATCGATATTGAATACAAAAGGCAAAATGTCGACTTATTTACAAGAGGAGTAACTCTTCTAATAGTTCGTGCTTTTAGCCTTTCCTGGTACAGCAGTATTAGATTCCAGTGCACCATTGCAGGTTTACTGTATACCTTGGACCTTCAAATCAACGATGAAACACAGAAATTGCATTAATATTGAATACAAAAGTCAAAATGTCGACTTATTTATAAGAGGAGTAACTCTTCTAATAGTCCGTGCTTTGAGCCTTTCCTGGGACAGCAGTATTAGATTCCGATGCACCATTGCAGGTTTACTGTTTCCCTTGGACCTTCAAATCAACGATGAAACACAGATATTGCATCGATATTGAATACAAAAGGCAAAATGTCGACTTATTTACAAGAAGAGTAACTCTTCTAATAGTTCGTGATTTAGCCTTTCCTGGGACAGCAGTATTAGATTCCGATGCACCATTGCAGGTTTACTGTATCCCTTGGACCTTCAAATCAACGATGAAACACAGAAATAGCATCGATATTGAATACAAAATGCAAATTGTCGACTTATTTACAAGGGGAGTAACTCTTCTAATAGTTCGTGCTTTTAGCCTTTCCTGGCACAGCAGTATTAGATTCCGATGCACCATTGCAGGTTTACTGTGTCCCTTGGATCTTCAAATCAACGATGAAACACAGAAAATGCATCGATATTGAATACAAAAGGCAAAATGTCGATTTATTTACAAGAGGAGTAACTCTTCTAATTGTTCGTGCTTTTAGGCTTTCCTGGGACAGCAGTATTAGTATCTGATGCACCATTGCAGGTTTACGGTATCTCTTGGACCCTCAAAATCAACGATGAAACATAGAAATTGCATCGATATTGAATACAAAAGGCAAAATGTAGACTTATTTATAAGAGGAGTAACTCTTCTAGTAGTTCGTGCTTTGAGCCTTTCCTGGGATAGCAGTATTAGATTCCGATGCACCATTGCAGGTTTACTGTGTCCCTTGGACCTTCAAATCAACAATGAAACACAGAAATTGCATCGATATTGAATACAAAAGGCAAAATGTCGACTTATTTACAAGAGGAGTAACTCTTCTAATATTTCGTGGTTTTAGCCATTCCTGGGACAGCAGTATTAGATTCCGATGCACCATTGCAGGTTTACTGTATCCCTTGGACCTTCCAATCCGCGATGAAACACAGAAAATGCATCGATATTGAATACAAAAGGCAAAATGTAGACTTATTTATAAGAGGAGTAACTCTTCTTATAGTTCCTGCTTTGAGCCTTTCCTGGGACAGCAGTATTAGATTCCGATGCACCATTGCAGGTTTACTATATCCCTTTTACCTTCAAATCAACGATGAAACACAGAAATTGCATCGATATTGAATACAAAAGTCAAAATGTCGACTTATTTATATGAGGAGTAACTCTTCTAATAATTCGTGCTTTGACCCTTTCCTAGGACAGCAGTATTAGATTCCGATGTAACATTGCTGGTTTACTGTATCCCTTGGACCTTCAAATCAACGATGAAACACAGAAATTGCATCGATATTGAATAAAAAAAGCAAAATGTCGACTTATTTATAAGAGGAGTAACTCTTCTAATAGTTCGTGCGTTGACCCTTTCCTGGGACAGCAGTATTAGATTCCGATGCACCATTGCAGGTTTACTGTATCCCTTGGACCTTCAAATCAACGATGAAACACAGAAATTGCATCGATATTGAATACAAAAGGCAAATTGTCGACTTATTTACAAGAGGAGTAACTCTTCTAATAGTACGTGCTTTTAGCCTTTCCTGGGACAGCAGTATTAGATTCCGATGCACCATTGCAGGTTAACTGTATCCCTTGGACATTCAATTCAACGATGAAACACAGAAAATGCATTGATATTGAATACAAAAAGCAAAATATCGACTTATTTACAAGCGGAGTAACTCTTCTAATAGTTCGTGCTTTTAGCCTTTCCTGGGATAGCAGTATTAGATTCCGATGCACCATTGCAGGTTTACTGTATCCCTTGGACCTTCGAATCAACGATGAAACACAGAAATTGCATCGATATTGAATACAAAAGGCAAAATGTCGACTTATTTACAAGAGGAGTAACTCTTCTAATAGTTCGTGCTTTTAGCCTTTCCTGGTACAGCAGTATTAGATTCCAGTGCACCATTGCAGGTTTACTGTATACCTTGGACCTTCAAATCAACGATGAAACACAGAAATTGCATTAATATTGAATACAAAAGTCAAAATGTCGACTTATTTATAAGAGGAGTAAGTCTTCTAGTAGTTCGTGATTTTAGCCTTTCCTGGGACAGCAGTATTAGATTCCGATGCACCATTGCAGGTTTACTATATCCCTTGGACCTTTAAATCAACGATGAAACACAGAAATTGCATCAATATTGAATACAAAAGGCAAAATGTCGACTTATTTACAAGAGGAGTAACTCTTCTAATAGTCCGTGCTTTGAGCCTTTCCTAGGACAGCAGTATTAGATTCCGATGCACCATTATAGGATTACTGTATCCCTTGGATCTTCAAATCAACGATGAAACACAGAAAATGCATCGATATTGAATACAAAAGGCAAAATATCGACATATTTACAAGCGGAGTAACTCTTCAAATAGTTCGCGCTTTGAGCCTTTCCTGGGACAGCAGTATTAGATTACGATGCACCATTGCAGGTTCACTGTATCCCTTCGACCTTCAAATCAACAATGAAACATAGAAATTGCATCGATATTGAATACAAAAGGTAAAATGTCGACTTATTTACAAGAGGAGTAACTCTTCTAATATTTCGTGCTTTGACCCTTTCCTGGGACAGCAGTATTATATTCCGATGCACCATTGCAGGTTTACTGTATCCCTTGGACCTTCAAATCAACGATGAAACACAGAAATTGCATCTATATTGAATACAAAATGCAAAATGTCGACTTATTTATAAGAGGAGTAACTCTTCTAATAGTTCGTGCTTTGAGCCTTTCCTGGGACAGCAGTTTTAGTTTCCGATGCACCATTGCAGGTTTACTGTATCCCTTGGACCGTCATATCAACGATGAAACAGCGAAATTGCATCGATATTGAATGCAAAAGGAAAATTGTCAACTTATTTACAAGAGGAGTAACTCTTCTAATAGTTCGTGTTTTAGCCTTTCCTGGGACTGCAGTATTAGATTCCGATGCACCATTGCAGGTTTACATTATCCCTTGGACTTTCAAATCAACGATGAAACACAGAAATTGCATCGATATTTAATACAAAAGGCAAATTGTCGACTTATTTACAAGAGGAGTAACTCTTCTAATAGTTCGTGCTTTTAGCCTTTCCTGGGACAGCAGTATTAGATTCCGATGCACCATTGCAGGTTTACTGTTTCCCTTGGACCTTCAAATCAACGATGAAACACAGAAATTGCATCGATATTGAATAAAAAAGGGAAAATGTCGACTTATTTACAAGAGGAGTAACTCTTCAAATAGTTTGCGCTTTGAGCCTTTCCTGGGACCGCAGTATTAGATTACGATGCACCATTGCAGGTTTACTGTATCCCTTGGACCTTCAAATCAACGATGAAACACAGAAATAGCATCGATATTGAATACAAAATGCAAATTGTCGACTTATTTACAAGGGGAGTAACTCTTCTAATAGTTCGTGCTTTTAGCCTTTCCTGGGACAGCAGTATTAGATTCCGATGCACCATTGCAGGTTTACTGTGTCCCTTGGATCTTCAAATCAACGATGAAACACAGAAAATGCATCGATATTGAATACAAAAGGCAAAATGTCGATTTATTTACAAGAGGAGTAACTCTTCTAATTGTTCGTGCTTTTAGCCTTTCCTGGGACAGCAGTATTAGTATCCGATGCACCATTGCAGGTTTACGGTATCTCTTGGACCTTCAAAATCAACGATGAAACATAGAAATTGCATCGATATTGAATACAAAAGGCAAAATGTCGACTTATTTATAAGAGGAGTAACTCTTCTAATAATTCGAGCTTTGACCCTTTCCTGGGACAGCTGTATTAGATTCCGATGCACCATTGCAGGTTTACTGTTTCCCTTGGACCTTCAAATCAACGATGAAACACAGAAATTGCATCGATATTGAATAAAAAAGGGAAAATGTCGACTTATTTACAAGAGGAGTAACTCTTCAAATAGTTTGCGCTTTGAGCCTTTCCTGGGACCGCAGTATTAGATTACGATGCACCATTGCAGGTTTACTGTATCCCATCGAACTTCAAATCAACAATGGAACACAGAAATTGCATCGATATTGAATACAAACGGCAAAATGTCGACTTATTTACAAGAGGAGTAACTCTTCTAATATTTCGAGCTTTGACCCTTTCCTGGGACAGCTGTATTAGATTCCGATGCACCATTGCAGGTTTACTGTATCCCTTGGACCTTCAAATCAACGATGAAACACAGAAATTGCATCGATATTGAATACAAAATGCAAATTGTCGACTTATTTACAAGGGGAGTAACTCTTCTAATAGTTCGTGCTTTTAGCCTTTCCTGGGACAGCAGTATTAGATTCCGATGCACCATTGCAGGTTTACTGTGTCCCTTGGATCTTCAAATCAACGATGAAACACAGAAAATGCATCGATATTGAATACAAAAGGCAAAATGTCGATTTATTTACAAGAGGAGTAACTCTTCTAATTGTTCGTGCTTTTAGCCTTTCCTGGGACAGCAGTATTAGTATCCGATGCACCATTGCAGGTTTACGGTATCTCTTGGACCCTCAAAATCAACGATGAAACATAGAAATTGCATCGATATTGAATACAAAAGGCAAAATGTAGACTTATTTATAAGAGGAGTAACTCTTCTAGTAGTTCGTGCTTTGAGCCTTTCCTGGGATAGCAGTATTAGATTCCGATGCACCATTGCAGGTTTACTGTGTCCCTTGGACCTTCGAATCAACGATGAAACACAGAAATTGGATCGATATTGAATACAAAATGCAAATTGTCGACTTATTTGCAAGAGAGTAACTCTTCTAATAGTTCGCGCTTTTAGCCTTTCCTGGGACAGCAGTATTAGATTCGGATGCACCATTGCAGGATTACTGTATCCCTTGGACCTTCGAATCAACGATGAAATACAGAAATTGCATCGATATTGAATAGAAAATGCAAATTGTCGTCTTATTTGCAAGAGTAGTAACTCTTCTAATAGTTCGTGCTTTGAGCCATTCCTGGGATAGCAGTATTAGACTCCGATGCACCATTGCAGGTTTACTGTATCCCTTGGACCTTCGAATCAACGATGAAACACAGAAATTGCATCGATATTGAATACAAAATGCAAAGTGTCTTCTTATTTGCAACAGGAGTAACTCTTCTAATAGTTCGTGTTTTAGCCTTTCCTGGAACAGCAGTATTAGATTCCGATGCACCATTGCAGGTTTACTATATCCCTTGGACCTTCAAATCAACGATGAAACACAGAAATTGCATCGATATTGAATACAAAAGTCAAAATGTCGACTTATTTATAAGAGGAGTAACTCTTCTAATAATTCGTGCTTTGAGACCTTCCTAGGACAGCAGTATTAGATTCTGATGTAACATTGCTGGTTTACTGTATCCCTTGGACCTTCAAATCAACGATGAAACACAGAAATTGCATCAATATTGAATAAAAAAAGCAAAATGTCGACTTATTTATAAGAGGAGTAACTCTTCTAATAGTTCGTGCTTTGACCCTTTCCTGGGACAGCAGTATTAGATTCCGATGCACCATTGCAGGTTTACTGTATCCCTTGGACCTTCAAATCAACGATGAAACACAGAAATTGCATCGATATTGAATACAAAAGGCAAATTGTCGACTTATTTACAAGAGGAGTAACTCTTCTAATAGTACGTGCTTTTAGCCTTTCCTGGGACAGCAGTATTAGATTCCGATGCACCATTGCATTTTAACTGTATCCCCTGGACCTTCAATTCAACGATGAAACACAGAAGATGCATCGATATTGAATACAAAATGCAAAATATCGACTTATTTACAAGCGGAGTAACTCTTCTAATAGTTCGTGCTTTTAGCCTCTCCTGGGATAGCAGTATTAGATTCCGATGCACCATTGCAGGTTTACTGTATCCCTTGGACCTTCGAATCAACGATGAAACACAGAAATTGCATCGATATTGAATACAAAAGGCAAATTGTCGACTTATTTACAAGAGGAGTAACTCTTCTAATAGTTCGTGTTTTAGCCTTTCCTGGGACAGCAGTATTAGATTCCGATGCACCATTGCTGGTTTACTGTATCCCTTGGACCTTCAAATGAACGATGAAACACAGAAATAGCATCGATATTGAATACAAAATGCAAATTGTCGACTTATTTACAAGAGGAGTAACTCTTCTAATAGTTCGTGCTTTTAGCCTTTCCTGGGACAACAGTATTAGATTCCGATGCACCATTGCAGGTTTACTATATCCCTTGGACCTTCAAATCAACGATGAAACACAGAAATTGCATCAATATTGAATACAAAAGGCAAAATGTCGACTTATTTACAAGAGGAGTAACTCTTCTAATAGTCCGTGCTTTGAGCCTTTCCTGAGACAGCAGTATTAGTTTCCGATGCACCATTGCAGGTTTACTGATTCCCTTGGACCTTCAAATCAACAATGGAACACAGAAATTGGATCGATATTGAATACAAAAGGCAAAATGTCGACTTATTTACAAGAAGAGTAACTCTTCTAATAGTTCGTGTTTTAGCCTTTCCTGGGACAGCAGTATTAGATTCCGATGCACCATTGCTGGTTTACTGTATCCCTTGGACCTTCAAATCAACGATGAAACACAGAAATAGCATCGATATTGAATACCAAATGCAAATTGTCGACTTATTTACAAGAGGAGTAACTCTTCTAATAGTTCGTGCTTTTAGCCTTTCCTGGGACAGCAGTATTAGATTCCGATGCACCATTGCAGGTTTACTGTATCCCTTGGATCTTCAAATCAACGAAGAAACACAGAAAATGCATCGATATTGAATACAATAGGCAAAATATAGACATATTTACAAGCGGAGTAACTCTTATAATAGTTCGTGCTTTTAGCCTTTCCTGGGATAGCAGTATTAGATTCCGATTCACCATTGCAGGTTTACTGTTTCCCTGGGACCTTCGAATCAACGATGAAACACAGAAATTGCATCGATATTGAATACAAAAGGCAAAATGTCGACTTATTTACAAGAGGAGTAACTCTTCTAATAGTTCGTGCTTTTAGCCTTTCCTGGAACAGCAGTATTAGATTCCGATGCACCATTGCAGGTTTACTGTATCCCTTGGACCTTCACATCAACGATGAAACACAGAAATTGCATCGATATTGAATACAAAAGGCAAAATGTCTACTTATTTTATAAGACAAGTAACTCTTCTAATAGCTCGTGCTTTGAGCCTTTCGTAGGACAGCAGTATTAGATTCCGATGCACCATTATAGGATTACTGTATCCCTTGGATCTTCAAATCAACGATGAAACACAGAAAATGCATCGATATTGAATACAAAAGGCAAAATATCGACATATTTACAAGCGGAGTAACTCTTCAAATAGTTCGCGCTTTGAGCCTTTCCTGGGACAGCAGTATTAGATTACGATGCACCATTGCAGGTTCACTGTATCCCTTCGACCTTCAAATCAACAATGAAACATAGAAATTGCATCGATATTGAATACAAAAGGTAAAATGTCGACTTATTTACAAGAGGAGTAACTCTTCTAATATTTCGTGCTTTGACCCTTTCCTGGGACAGCAGTATTATATTCCGATGCACCATTGCAGGTTTACTGTATCCCTTGGACCTTCAAATCAACGATGAAACACAGAAATTGCATCTATATTGAATACAAAATGCAAAATGTCGACTTATTTATAAGAGGAGTAACTCTTCTAATAGTTCGTGCTTTGAGCCTTTCCTGGGACAGCAGTTTTAGTTTCCGATGCACCATTGCAGGTTTACTGTATCCCTTGGACCGTCATATCAACGATGAAACAGCGAAATTGCATCGATATTGAATGCAAAAGGAAAATTGTCAACTTATTCACAAGAGGAGTAACTCTTCTAATAGTTCGTGTTTTAGCCTTTCCTGGGACTGCAGTATTAGATTCCGATGCACCATTGCAGGTTTACATTATCCCTTGGACTTTCAAATCAACGATGAAACACAGAAATTGCATCGATATTTAATACAAAAGGCAAATTGTCGACTTATTTACAAGAGGAGTAACTCTTCTAATAGTTCGTGCTTTTAGCCTTTCCTGGGACAGCAGTATTAGATTCCGATGCACCATTGCAGGTTTACTGTTTCCCTTGGACCTTCAAATCAACGATGAAACACAGAAATTGCATCGATATTGAATAAAAAAGGGAAAATGTCGACTTATTTACAAGAGGAGTAACTCTTCAAATAGTTTGCGCTTTGAGCCTTTCCTGGGACCGCAGTATTAGATTACGATGCACCATTGCAGGTTTACTGTATCCCATCGAACTTCAAATCAACAATGGAACACAGAAATTGCATCGATATTGAATACAAACGGCAAAATGTCGACTTATTTACAAGAGGAGTAACTCTTCTAATATTTCGAGCTTTGACCCTTTCCTGGGACAGCTGTATTAGATTCCGATGCACCATTGCAGGTTTACTGTATCCCTTGGACCTTCAAATCAACGATGAAACACAGAAATTGCATCGATATTGAATACAAAAGGCAAAATGTCGACTTATTTATAAGAGGAGTAACTCTTCTAATAATTCGTGCTTTGACCCTTTCCTAGGACAGCAGTATTAGATTCTGATGTAACATTGCTGCTTTACTGTATCCCTTGGACCTTCAAATCAACGATGAAACACAGAAATTGCATCAATATTGAATAAAAAAAGCAAAATGTCGACTTATTTATAAGAGGAGTAACTCTTCTAATAGTTCGTGCTTTGACCCTTTCCTGGGACAGCAGTTTTAGATTCCGATGCACCATTGCAGGTTTACTGTATCCCTTCGAACTTCAAATCAACAATGGAACACAGAAATTGCATCGACATTGAATACAAACGGCAAAATGTCGACTTATTTACAAGAGGAGTAACTCTTCTAATATTTCGAGCTTTGACCCTTTCCTGGGACAGCTGTATTAGATTCCGATGCACCATTGCAGGTTTACTGTATCCCTTGGACCTTCAAATCAACGATGAAACACAGAAATTGCATCGATATTGAATACAAAATGCAAAATGTCGACTTATTTATAAGAGGAGTAACTCTTCTAATAGTTCGTGCTTTGAGACGTTCCTGGGACAGCAGTATTAGATTCCGATGCACCATTGCAGGTTTACAGTTTCCCTTGGACCTTCAAATCACGATGAAACACAGAAATTGCATCGATATTGAATAAAAAAGGCAAAATGTCGACTTATTTATAAGAGGAGTAACTCTTCTAATAGTTCGTGCTTTGACCCTTTCCTGGGACAGCAGTATTAGATTCCGATGCACCATTGCAGGTTTACTGTTTCCCTTGGACCTTCAAATCAACGATGAAACACAGAAATTGCATCGATATTGAATACAAAAGGCAAAATGTCGGCTTATTAATAAGAGGAGTAACTCTTCTAATAATTCGTGCTTTGACCCTTTCCTAGGACAGCAGTATTAGATTCTGATGTAACATTGCTGGTTTACTGTATCCCTTGGACCTTCAAATCAACGATGAAACACAGAAATTGCATCAATATTGAATAAAAAAAGCAAAATGTCGACTTATTTATAAGAGGAGTAACTCTTCTAATAGTTCGTGCTTTGACCCTTTCCTGGGACAGCAGTTTTAGATTCCGATGCACCATTGCAGGTTTACTGTATCCCTTGGACCTTCAAATCAACGATGAAACACAGAAATTGCATCGATATTGAATACAAAAGGCAAATTGTCGACTTATTTACAAGAGGAGTAACTCTTCTAATAGTACGTGCTTTTAGCCTTTCCTGGGACAGCAGTATTAGATTCCGATGCACCATTGCAGGTTAACTGTATCCCCTGGACCTTCAATTCAACGATGAAACACAGAAGATGCATCGATATTGAATACAAAATGCAAAATATCGACTTATTTACAAGCGGAGTAACTCTTCTAATAGTTCGTGCTTTTAGCCTCTCCTGGGATAGCAGTATTAGATTCCGATGCACCATTGCAGGTTTACTGTATCCCTTGGACCTTCGAATCAACGACGAAACACAGAAATTGCATCGATATTGAATACAAAAGGCAAATTGTCGACTTATTTACAAGAGGAGTAACTCTTCTAATAGTTCGTGATTTTAGCCTTTCCTGGGACAGCAGTATTAGATTCCGATGCACCATTGCAGGTTTACTGTATCCCTTGTAGCTTCAAATCAACGATGAAACACAGAAATTGCATCGATATTGAATACAAAATGCAAATTGTCGACTTATTTACAAGAGGAGTAACTCTTCTAATAGGTCGTGCTTTTAGCCTTTCCTGGGACAGCAGTATTAGATTCCGATGCACCATTGCAGGTTTACTGTATCCCTTGGATCTTCAAATCAACGAAGAAACACAGAAAATGCATCGATATTGAATACAAAAGGCAAAATATCGACATATTTACAAGCGGAGTAACTCTTATAATAGTTCGTGCTTTTAGCCTTTCCTGGGATAGCAGTATTAGATTCCGATTCACCATTGCAGGTTTACTGTTTCCCTGGGACCTTCGAATCAACGATGAAACACAGAAATTGCATCGATATTGAATACAAAAGGCAAAATGTCGACTTATTTACAAGAGGAGTAACTCTTCTAATAGTTCGTGCTTTTAGCCTTTCCTGGGACAACAGTATTAGATTCCGATGCACCATTGCAGGTTTACTGTATCCCTTGGACCTTCACATCAACGATGAAACACAGAAATTGCATCGATATTGAATACAAAAGGCAAAATGTCTACTTATTTTATAAGACAAGTAACTCTTCTAATAGTTCGTGCTTTGAGCCTTTCCTAGGACAGCAGTATTAGATTCCGATGCACCATTATAGGATTACTGTATCCCTTGGATCTTCAAATCAACGATGAAACACAGAAAATGCATCGATATTGAATACAAAAGGCAAAATATCGACATATTTACAAGCGGAGTAACTCTTCAAATAGTTCGCGCTTTGAGCCTTTCCTGGGACAGCAGTATTAGATTACGATGCACCATTGCAGGTTTACTGTATCCCTTCGACCTTCAAATCAACAATGAAACACAGAAATTGCATCGATATTGAATACAAAAGGTAAAATGTCGACATATTTACAAGAGGAGTAACTCTTCTAATATTTCGTGCTTTGACCCTTTCCTGGGACAGCAGTATTATATTCCGATGCACCATTGCAGGTTTACTGTATCCCTTGGACCTTCAAATCAACGATGAAACACAGAAATTGCATCTATATTGAATAAAAAATGCAAAATGTCGACTTATTTATAAGAGGAGTAACTCTTCTAATAGTTCGTGCTTTGAGCCTTTCCTGGGACAGCAGTTTTAGTTTCCGATGCACCATTGCAGGTTTACTGTATCCCTTGGACCGTCGAATCAACGATGAAACAGCGAAATTGCATCGATATTGAATACAAAAGGAAAATTGTCAACTTATTTACAGGAGGAGTAACTCTTCTAATAGTTCGTGTTTTAGCCTTTCCTGGGACTGCAGTATTAGATTCCGATGCACCATTGCAGGTTTACTGTTTCCCTTGGACCTTCAAATCAACGATGAAACACAGAAATTGCATCGATATTGAATAAAAAAGGCAAAATGGCGACTTATTTACAAGAGGAGTAACTCTTCAAATAGTTCGCGCTTTGAGCCTTTCCTGGGACCGCAGTATTAGATTACGATGCACCATTGAAGGTTTACTGTATCCCTTCGAACTTCAAATCAACAATGGAAAACAGAAATTGCATCGATATTGAATACAAACGGCAAAATGTCGACTTATTTACAAGAGGAGTAACTCTTCTAATATTTCGAGCTTTGACCCTTTCCTGGACAGCTGTATTAGATTCCGATGCACCATTGCAGGTTTACTGTATCCCTTGGACCTTCAAATCAACGATGAAACACAGAAATTGCATCGATATTGAATACAAAATGCAAAATGTCGACTTATTTATAAGACGAGTAACTCTTCTAATAGTTCGTGCTTTGAGACTTTCCTGGGACAGCAGTATTAGATTCCGATGCACCATTGCAGGTTTACAGTTTCCCTTGGACCTTCAAATCACGATGAAACACAGAAATTGCATCGATATTGAATAAAAAAGGCAAAATGTCGACTTATTTATAAGAGGAGTAACTCTTCTAATAGTTCGTGCTTTGACCCTTTCCTGGGACAGCAGTATTAGATTCCGATGCACCATTGCAAGTTTACTGTATCCCTTGGACCTTCAAATCAACGATGAAACACAGAAATTGCATCGATATTGAATACAAAAGGCAAAATGTCGACTTATTTATAAGAGGAGTAACTCTTCTAATAATTCGTGCTTTGACCCTTTCCTAGGACAGCAGTATTAGATTCTGATGTAACATTGCTGGTTTACTGTATCCCTTGGACCTTCAAATCAACGATGAAACACAGAAATTGCATCAATATTGAATAAAAAAAGCAAAATGTCGACTTATTTATAAGAGGAGTAACTCTTCTAATAGTTCGTGCTTTGACCCTTTCCTGGGACAGCAGTATTAGATTCCGATGCACCATTGCAGGTTTACTGTATCCCTTGGACCTTCAAATCAACGATGAAACACAGAAATTGCATCGATATTGAATACAAAAGGCAAATTGTCGACTTATTTACAAGAGGAGTAACTCTTCTAATAGTACGTGCTTTTAGCCTTTCCTGGGACAGCAGTATTAGATTCCGATGCACCATTGCAGGTTAACTGTATCCCCTGGACCTTCAATTCAACGATGAAACACAGAAGATGCATCGATATTGAATACAAAATGCAAAATATCGACTTATTTACAAGCGGAGTAACTCTTCTAATAGTTCGTGCTTTTAGCCTCTCCTGGGATAGCAGTATTAGATTCCGATGCACCATTGCAGGTTTACTGTATCCCTTGGACCTTCGAATCAACGATGAAACACAGAAATTGCATCGATATTGAATACAAAAGGCAAATTGTCGACTTATTTACAAGAGGAGTAACTCTTCTAATAGTTCGTGATTTTAGCCTTTCCTGGGACAGCAGTATTAGATTCCGATGCACCATTGCAGGTTTACTGTATCCCTTGTAGCTTCAAATCAACGATGAAACACAGAAATTGCATCGATATTGAATACAAAAGGCAAATTGTCGACTTATTTACAAGAGGAGTAACTCTTCTAATAGTTCGTGCTTTTAGCCTTGCCTGGGACAGCAGTATTAGATTCCGATGCACCATTGCAGGTTTACTGTATCCCTTGGATCTTCAAATCAACGAAGAAACACAGAAAATGCATCGATATTGAATACAAAAGGCAAAATATCGACATATTTACAAGCGGAGTAACTCTTATAATAGTTCGTGCTTTTAGCCTTTCCTGGGATAGCAGTATTAGATTCCGATGCACCATTGCAGGTCTACTGTATCCCTTGGACCGTCGAATCAACGATGAAACAGCGAAATTGCATCGATATTGAATACAAAAGGAAAATTGTCAACTTATTTACAAGAGGAGTAACTCTTCTAATAGTTCGTGTTTTAGCCTTTCCTGGGACTGCAGTATTAGATTCCGATGCACCATTGCAGGTTTACTGTTTCCCTTGGACCTTCAAATCAACGATGAAACACAGAAATTGCATCGATATTGAATAAAAAAGGCAAAATGTCGACTTATTTACAAGAGGAGAAACTCTTCAAATAGTTCGCGCTTTGAGCCTTTCCTGGGACCGCAGTATTAGATTACGATGCACCATTGCTGGTTTACTGTATCCCTTCGAACTTCAAATCAACAATGGAACACAGAAATTGCATCGATATTGAATACAAACGGCAAAATGTCGACTTATTTACAAGAGGAGTAACTCTTCTAATAGTTCGTGCTTTGACCCTTTCCTGGGACAGCAGTATTAGATTCCGATGCACAATTGCAGGTTTACTGTATCCCTTGGACCTTCAAATCAACGATGAAACACAGAAATTGCATCGATATTGAATACAAAAGGCAAAATGTCGACTTATTTATAAGAGGAGTAACTCTTCTAATAATTCGTGCTTTGACCCTTTCCTAGGACAGCAGTATTAGATTCTGATGTAACATTGCTGGTTTACTGTATCCCTTGGACCTTCAAATCAACGATGAAACACAGAAATTGCATCAATATTGAATAAAAAAAGCAAAATGTCGACTTATTTATAAGAGGAGTAACTCTTCTAATAGTTCGAGCTTTGACCCTTTCCTGGGACAGCAGTATTAGATTCCGATGCACCATTGCAGGTTTACTGTATCCCTTGGACCTTCAAATCAACGATGAAACACAGAAATTGCATCGATATTGAATACAAAAGGCAAATTGTCGACTTATTTACAAGAGGAGTAACTCTTCTAATAGTACGTGCTTTTAGCCTTTCCTGGGACAGCAGTATTAGATTCCGATGCACCATTGCAGGTTAACTGTATCCCCTGGACCTTCAATTCAACGATGAAACACAGAAGATGCATCGATATTGAATACAAAATGCAAAATATCGACTTATTTACAAGCGGAGTAACTCTTCTAATAGTTCGTGCTTTTAGCCTCTCCTGGGGTAGCAGTATTAGATTCCGATGCACCATTGCAGGGTTACTGTATCCCTTGGACCTTCGAATCAACGATGAAACACAGAAATTGCATCGATATTGAATACAAAAGGCAAATTGTCGACTTATTTACAAGAGGAGTAACTCTTCTAATAGTTCGTGATTTTAGCCTTTCCTGGGACAGCAGTATTAGATTCCGATGCACCATTGCAGGTTTACTGTATCCCTTGTAGCTTCAAATCAACGATGAAACACAGAAATTGCATCGATATTGAATACAAAATGCAAATTGTCGACCTATTTACAAGAGGAGTAACTCTTCTAATAGTTCGTGCTTTTAGCCTTTCCTGGGACAGCAGTATTAGATTCCGATGCACCATTGCAGGATTACTGTATCCCTTGGATCTTCAAATCAACGAAGAAACACAGAAAATGCATCGATATTGAATACAAAAGGCAAAATATCGACATATTTACAAGCGGAGTAACTCTTATAATAGTTCGTGCTTTTAGCCTTTCCTGGGATAGCAGTATTAGATTCCGATTCACCATTGCAGGTTTACTGTTTCCCTGGTACCTTCGAATCAACGATGAAACACAGAAATTGCATCGATATTGAATACAAAAGGCAAAATGTCGACTTATTTACAAGAGGAGTAACTCTTCTAATAGTTCGTGCTTTTAGCCTTTCCTGGGACAGCAGTATTAGATTCCGATGCACAATTGCAGGTTTACTGTATCCCTTGGACCTTCACATCAACGATGAAACACAGAAATTGCATCGATATTGAATACAAAAGGCAAAATGTCTACTTATTTTATAAGACAAGTAACTCTTCTAATAGTTCGTGCTTTGAGCCTTTCGTAGGACAGCAGTATTAGATTCCGATGCACCATTATAGGATTACTGTATCCCTTGGATCTTCAAATCAACGATGAAACACAGAAAATGCATCGATATTGAATACAAAAGGCAAAATATCGACATATTTACAAGCGGAGTAACTCTTCAAATAGTTCGCGCTTTGAGCCTTTCCTGGGACAGCAGTATTAGATTACGATGCACCATTGCAGGTTTACTGTATCCCTTCGACCTTCAAATCAACAATGAAACACAGAAATTGCATCGATATTGAATACAAAAGGTAAAATGTCGACTTATTTACAAGAGGAGTAACTCTTCTAATATTTCGTGCTTTGACCCTTTCCTGGGACAGCAGTATTATATTCCGATGCACCATTGCAGGTTTACTGTATCCCTTGGACCTTCAAATCAACGATGAAACACAGAAATTGCATCTATATTGAATACAAAATGCAAAATGTCGACTTATTTATAAGAGGAGTAACTCTTCTAATAGTTCGTGCTTTGAGCCTTTCCTGGGACAGCAGTTTTAGTTTCCGATGCACCATTGCAGGTTTACTGTATCCCTTGGACCGTCGAATCAACGATGAAACAGCGAAATTGCATCGATATTGAATACAAAAGGAAAATTGTCAACTTATTTACAAGAGGAGTAACTCTTCTAATAGTTCGTGTTTTCGCCTTTCCTGGGACTGCAGTATTAGATTCCGATGCATCATTGCAGGTTTACATTATCCCTTGGACCTTCAAATCAACGATGAAACACAGAAATTGCATCGATATTTAATACAAAAGGCAAATTGTCGACTTATTTACAAGAGGAGTAACTCTTCTAATAGTTCGTGATTTTAGCCTTTCCTGGGACAGCAGTATTAGATTCCGATGCACCATTGCAGGTTTACTGTATCCCTTGGACCTTCAAATCAACGATGAAACACAGAAATTGCATCGATATTGAATACAAAATGCAAAATGTCGACTTATTTATAAGAGGAGTAACTCTTCTAATAGTTCGTGCTTTGAGCCTTTCCTGGGACAGCAGTATTAGATTCCGATGCACCATTGCAGGTTTACAGTTTCCCTTGGACCTTCAAATCACGATGAAACACAGAAATTGCATCGATATTGAATAAAAAAGGCAAAATGTCGACTTATTTATAAGAGGAGTAACTCTTCTAACAGTTCGTGCTTTGAGCCTTTCCTGGGACAGCAGTTTTAGTTTCCGATGCACCATTGCAGGTTTATTGTATCCCTTGGACCGTCGAATCAACGATGAAACAGCGAAATTGCATCGATATTGAATACAAAAGGCAAATTGTCAACTTACTTACAAGAGGAGTAACTCTTCTAATAGTTCGTGTTTTAGCCTTTCCTGGGACAGCAGTATTAGATTCCGATGCACCATTGCAGGTTTACTGTATCCCTTGGACCTTCAAATCAACGATGAAACACAGAAATTAATCGATATTTAATACAAAAGGCAAATTGTCGACTTATTTACAAGAGGAGTAACTCTTCTAATAGTTCGTGCTTTTAGCCTTTCCTGGGACAGCAGTATTAGATTCCGATGCACCATTGCAGGTTTACTGTTTCCCTTGGACCTTCAAATCAACGATGAAACACAGAAATTGCATCGATGTTGAATAAAAAAGGCAAAATGTCGACTTATTTACAAGAGGAGTAACTCTTCAAATAGTTCGCGCTTTGAGCCTTTCCTGGGACAGCAGTATTAGATTACGATGCACCATTGCAGGTTTACTGTATCCCTTGGACCATCAAATCAACAATGAAACACAGAAATTGCATCGATATTGAATACAAAAGGCAAAATGTTGACTTATTTTCAAGAGGAGTAACCCTTCTAATAGTTCGTGCTTTTAGCCATTCCTGGGACAGCAGTATTAGATTCCGATGCACCATTGCAGGTTTACTGTATCCCTTGGACCTTCAAATCAACGATGGAACACAGAAATTGCATCGATATTGAATACAAAATGCAATATGTCGACTTATTTACAAGCGGAGTAACTCTTCTAATAGTTCGTGTTTTGAGCCTTTCCTGGGACAGCAGTTTTAGATTCCGATGCACCATTGCAGGTTTACTGTATCCATTGGACCTTCGAATTAACGATGAAACACATAAATTGCATCGATATTGAATACAAAAGGCAAATTTTCGACTTACTTACAAGAGGAGTAACTCTTCTAATATTTCGTGTTTTAGCCTTTCCTGGGACAGCAGTATTAGATTCCGATGCACCATTGCAGGTTTACTGTATCCCTTGGACCTTCAAATCAACGATGAGACACAGAAATTGCAGCGATATTTAATACAAAAGGCAAATTGTCGACTTATTTAGAAGAGGAGTAACTCTTCTAATAGTTCGTGATTTTAGTCTTTCCTGGGACAGCAGTATTAGATTCCGACGCACATTGCAGGTTTACTGTATCCCTTGGATCTTCAAATCAACGATGAAACACAGAAAATGCATCGATATTGATTACAAAAGGCAAAATATCGACTTATTTGCAAGCGTAGTAACTCTTCTAATAGTTCGTGATTTTAGCCTTTCCTGGGATAGAAGTATTAGATTGCGATGCACCATTGCAGGTTTACTGTATCCCTTGGACCTTCGAATCAACGACGAAACACAGAAATTGCATCGATACTGAATACAAAAGGCAAATTGTCGACTTATTTTCAAGAGGAGTAACTCTTCTAATAGTTCGTGCTTTGACCCTTTCCAGGGACAGCAGTATTAGATTCCGATGCACCATTGCAGGTTTACTGTATCTCTTGGACCATCAACTCAACGATGAAACACAGAAATTGCATCGAAATTAAATAAAAAAAAATGTCGACTTATTTACAAGAGGAGTAACTTTTCTAGTAGTTCCTGATTTTAGGCTTTCCTGGGACAGCAGTATTAGATTCCGATGAACAATTGCAGGTTTACTGTATCCCTTGGACCTTCAAATCAACGATGAAACACAGAAATTGCATCGATATTGAATACAAAAGGCAAAATGTCGACTTATTTACAAGAGGAGTAACTCTTCTAATAGTTCGTGCTTTTAGCCTTTCCTGGGACAGCAGTATTAGATTCCGATGCACCATTGCAGGTTTACTGTATCCCTTGGATCTTCAAATCAACGAAGAAACACAGAAAATGCATCGATATTGAATACAAAAGGCAAAATATCGACATATTTACAAGCGGAGTAACTCTTATAATAGTTCGTGTTTTAGCCTTTCCTGGGATAGCAGTATTAGATTCCGATGCACCATTGCAGGTTTACTGTTTCCCTGGGACCTTCGATTCAACGATGAAACACAGAAATTGCATCGATATTGAATACAAAAGGCAAAATGTCGACTTATTTACAAGAGGAGTAACTCTTCTAATAGTTCGTGCTTTTAGCCTTTCCTGGGACAGCAGTATTAGATTCCGATGCACCATTGCAGGTTTACTGTATCCCTTGGACCTTCAAATCAACGATGAAACACAGAAATTGCATCGATATTGAATACAAAAGGCAAAATGTCTACTTATTTTATAAGACAAGTAACTCTTCTAATAGTTCGTGCTTTGAGCCTTTCCTAGGACAGCAGTATTAGATTCCGATGCACCATTATAGGTTTACTGTATCCCTTGGATCTTCAAATCAACGATGAAACACAGAAAATGCATCGATATTGAATACAAAAGGCAAAATATCGACATATTTACAAGCGCAGTAACTCTTCTAATATTTCGTGCTTTGACCCTTTCCTGGGACAGCAGTATTATATTCCGATGCACCATTGCAGCTTTACTGTATCCCTTGGACCGTCGAATCAACGATGAAACAGCGAAATTGCATCGATATTGAATACAAAAGGCAAATTGTCGACTTATTTACAAGAGGAGTAACTCTTCTAATATTTCGAGCTTTGACCCTTTCCTGGGACAGCTGTATTAGATTCCGATGCACCATTGCAAGTTTACTGTATCCCTTGGACCTTCAAATCAACGATGAAACACAGAAATTGCATCGATATTGAATACAAAATGCAAAATGTCGATTATTTACAAGAGGAGTAACTCTTCAAATAGTTCGCGCTTTGAGCCTTTCCTGGGACAGCAGTATTAGATTACGATGCACCATTGCAGGTTTACTGTATCCCTTGGACCATCAAATCAACAATGAAACACAGAAATTGCATCGATATTGAATACAAAAGGCAAAATGTTGACTTATTTACAAGAGGAGTAACTCTTCTAATAGTTCGTGCTTTTAGCCATTACTGGGACAGCAGTATTAGATTCCGATGCACCATTGCAGGTTTACTGTATCCCTTGGACCTTCAAATCAACGATGGAACACAGAAATTGCATCGATATTGAATACAAAATGCAATATGTCGACTTATTTACAAGCGGAGTAACTCTTCTAATAGTTCGTGTTTTGAGCCTTTCCTGGGACAGCAGTTTTAGATTCCGATGCACCATTGCAGGTTTACTGTATCCATTGGACCTTCGAATTAACGATGAAACACATAAATTGCATCGATATTGAATACAAAAGGCAAATTGTCGACTTACTTACAAGAGGAGTAACTCTTCTAATATTTCGTGTTTTAGCCTTTCCTGGGACAGCAGTATTAGATTCCGATGCACCATTGCAGGTTTACTGTATCCCTTGGACCTTCAAATCAACGATGAAACACAGAAATTGCAGCGATATTTAATACAAAAGGCAAATTGTCCACTTATTTACAAGAGGAGTAACTCTTCTGGGACAGCAGTATTAGATTCCGACGCACATTGCAGTTTAACTGTATCCCTTGGATCTTCAAATCAACGATGAAACACAGAAAATGCATCGATATTGATTACAAAAGGCAAAATATCGACTTATTTGCAAGCGTAGTAACTCTTCTAATAGTTCGTGATTTTAGCCTTTCCTGGGATAGAAGTATTAGATTCCGATGCACCATTGCAGGTTTACTGTATCCCTTGGACCTTCGAATCAACGATGAAACACAGAAATTGCATCGATATTGAATACAAAAGGCAAATTGTCGACTTATTTACAAGAGGAGTAACTCTTCTAATAGTTCGTACTTTTAGCCTTTCCTAGGATAGCAGTATGAGGTTCCGATGCACCATTGCAGGTTTACTGTATCCCTGGGACCGTCGAGTCAACGATGAAACACAGAAATTGCATCGATATTGAATACAAAAGGCAAAACATCGACTTATTTACAAGCAGAGTAACTCTTCTAGAAGTTCGTGCTTTGACCCTTTCCAGGGACAGCAGTATTAGATTCCGATGCACCATTGCAGGTTTACTGTATCCCTTGGACGATCAACTCATCGATGAAACACAGAAATTGCATCGAAATTAAATAAAAAAAAATGTCGACTTATTTACAAGAGGAGTAACTCTTCTAGTAGTTCGTGATTTTAGCCTTTCCTGGGACAGCAGTATTAGATTCCGATGAACCATTGCAGGTTTACTGTATCGCTGGGACCTTCGAATCAACGATGAAACACAGAAATTGCATCGATATTGAAGACAAAAGGCAAAATGTCGACTTATTTACAAGAGGAGTAACTCTTCAAATAGTTCGCGCTTTGAGCCTTTCCTGGGACAGCAGTATTAGATTACGATGCACCATTGCAAGTTTACTGTATCCCTTCGACCTTCAAATCAACAATGGAACACAGAAATTGCATCGATATTGAATACAAAAGGCAAAATGTCGACTTATTTACAAGAGGAGTAACTCTTCTAATATTTCGAGCTTTGACCCTTTCCTGGGACAGCTGTATTAGATTCCGATGCACCATTGCAGGTTTACTGTATCCCTTGGACCTTCAAATCAACGATGAAACACAGAAATTGCATCGATATTGAATACAAAATGCAAAATGTCGACTTATTTATAAGAGGAGTAACTCTTCTAATAGTTCGTGCTTTGAGCCTTTCCTGGGACAGCAGTATTAGATTCCGATGCACCATTGCAGGTTTACAGTTTCCCTTGGACCTTCAAATCACGATGAAACACAGAAATTGCATCGATATTGAATAAAAAAGGCAAAATGTCGACTTATTTATAAGAGGAGTAACTCTTCTAATAGGTCGTGCTTTGAGCCTTTCCTGGGACAGCAGTTTTAGTTTCCGATGCACCATTGCAGGTTTATTGTATCCCTTGGACCGTCGAATCAACGATGAAACAGCGAAATTGCATCGATATTGAATACAAAAGGCAAATTGTCAACTTATTTACAAGAGGAGTAACTCTTCTAATAGTTCGTGTTTTAGCCTTTCCTGGGACAGCAGTATTAGATTCCGATGCACCATTGCAGGTTTACTGTATCCCTTGGACCTTCAAATCAACGATGAAACACAGAAATTGCATCGATATTTAATACAAAAGGCAAATTGTCGACTTATTTACAAGAGGAGTAACTCTTCTAATAGTTCGTGCTTTTAGCCATTCCTGGGAGAGCAGTATTAGATTCCGATGCACCATTGCAGGTTTACTGTTTCCCTTGGACCTTCAAATCAACGATGAAACAGAGAAATTGCATCGATATTGAATAAAAAAGGCAAAATGTCGACTTATTTACAAGAGGAGTAACTCTTCAAATAGTTCGCGCTTTGAGCCTTTCCTGGGACAGCAGTATTAGATTACGATGCACCATTGCAGGTTTACTGTATCCCTTGGTCCATCAAATCAACAATGAAACACAGAAATTGCATCGATATTGAATACAAAAGGCAAAATGTTGACTTATTTACAAGAGGAGTAACTCTTCTAATAGTTCGTGCTTTTAGCCATTACTGGGACAGCAGTATTAGATTCCGATGCACCATTGCAGGTTTACTGTATCCCTTGGACCTTCAAATCAACGATGAAACACAGAAATTGCAGCGATATTTAATACAAAAGGCAAACTGTCGACTTATTTACAAGAGGAGTAACTCTTCTAATAGTTCGTGATTTTAGCCTTTCCTGGGACAGCAGTATTAGATTCCGACGCACATTGCAGTTTTACTGTATCCCTTGGATCTTCAAATCAACGATGAAACACAGAAAATGCATCGATATTGATTACAAAAGGCAAAATATCGACTTATTTGCAAGCGTAGTAACTCTTCTAATAGTTCGTGATTTTAGCCTTTCCTGGGATAGAAGTATTAGATTCCGATGCACCATTGCAGGTTTACTGTATCCCTTGGACCTTCGAATCAACGATGAAACACAGAAATTGCATCGATACTGACTACAAAAGGCAAATTGTAGACTTATTTACAAGAGGAGTAACTCTTCTAATAGTTCGTGATTTAGCCTTTCCTAGGATAGCTGTATGAGATTCCGATGCACCATTGCAGGTTTACTGTATCCCTGGGACCTTCGAGTCAACGATGAAACACAGAAATTGCATCGATATTGAATACAAAAGGCAAAATATCGACTTATTTACAAGCAGAGTAACTCATCTAAAAGTTCGTGCTTTGACCCTTTCCAGGGACAGCAGTATTAGATTCCGATGCACCATTGCAGGTTTACTGTATCCCTTGGACGATCAACTCAACGATGAAACACAGAAATTGCATCGAAATTAAATTTAAAAAAATGTCGACTTATTTACAAGAGGAGTAACTCTTCTAGTAGTTCGTGATTTTAGGCTTTCCTGGGACAGCAGTATTAGATTCCGATGAACCATTGCAGGTTACTGTATCCCTTGGACCCTCAAATCAACGATGAAACACAGAAATTGCATCGATATTGAATACAAAAGGCAAAATGTCAACTTATTTATAAGAGGAGTAACTCTTCTAATAGTTCGTGTTTTGAGCCTTTCCTGGGACAGCAGAATTAGATTACGATGCACCATTGCAGGTTTACTGTATCCCTTGGACCTTCAAATCAACAATGAAACACAGAAATTGCATCGATATTGAATACAAAAGGCAAAATATCGACTTACTTACAAGCGGAGTAACTCTTCTAATAGTTCGTGCTTTTAGCCTTTCCTGGGATAGCAGTATTAGATTCCTATGCACCATTGCAGGTTTACTGTATCGCTGGGACCTTCGAATCAACGATGAAACACAGAAATTGCATCGATATTGAAGACAAAAGGCAAAATGTCGACTTATTTACAAGAGGAGTAACTCTTCTAATAGTTCGTGCTTTTAGCCTTTCCTGGGACAGCAGTAATACATTCCGATGCACCATTGCAGGGTTACTGTATCCCTTGGACCTTCAAATCAACGATGAAACACAGAAATTGCATCGATATTGAATACAAAAGGCAAAATGTCTACTTATTTTATAAGAGAAGTAACTCTTCTAATAGTTCGTGCTTTGAGCCTTTCCTAGGACAGCAGTATTCGATTGCGATGCACCATTGCAGGTTTACTGTATCTTTTGGACCTTCAACTAAACGATGAAACACAGAAATTGCATCGATATTTTAATACAAAAGGAGAATGTCGACTTATTTAGAAGAGGAGTAACTCTTCAAATAGTTCGCGCTTTGAGCCGTTCCTGGGACAGCAGTATTAGATTACGATGCACCATTGCAGGTTTACTGTATCCCTTGGACCTTCAAATCAACAATGAAACACAGAAATTGCATCGATATTGAATACAAAAGGCAAAATGTCGACTTATTTACAAGAGGAGTAACTCTTCTAATAGATCGTGCTTTTAGCCTTTCCTGGGACAGCAGTATTTGATTCCGATGCACCATTGCAGGTTTTCTGTATCCCTTGGACCTTCAAATCAACCTTGAAACACAGAAATTGCATCGATATTGAATACAAAATGCAAAATGTCGACTTATTTACAAGAGGAGTAATTCTTCTAATAGTTCGTGCTTTGAGCCTTTCCTGGGACAGCAGTATTAGATTCCGATGCACCATTGCAGGTTTACTGTTTCCCTTGGACCTTCAAATCAACGATGAAACACAGAAATTGCATCGATATTGAATAAAAAAGGCAAAATGTCGACTTATTTATAAGAGCAGTCACTCTTCTAATAGTTCGTGCTTTGAGCCTTTCCTGCGACAGCAGTCTTAGATTCCGATGCACCATTGCAGGTTTACTGTATCCCTTGGACCGTCGAATCAACGATGATACACAGAATTTGCGTCGATATTGAATACAAAAGGCAAATTGTCAACTTATTTACAAGAGGAGTAACTCTTCTAATAGTTAGTGTTTTAGCCTTTCCTGGGACAGCAGTATTAGATTCCGATGCACCATTCCAGGTTTACTGTATCCCTTGGACCTTCAAATCAACGACGAAACAAAGAAATTGCATCGATATTTAATACAAAAAGCAAATTGTCGACTTATTTACAAGAGGAGTAACTCTTCTAATACTTCGTGCTTTTAGCCTTTCCTGGGACAGCAGTATTAGATTCCGATGAACCATTGCAGGTTCACTGTTTCCCTTGGACCTTCAAATCAACGATGAAACACAGAAATTGCATCGATATTGAATTAAAAAGAGGCAAAATGTCGACTGATTTATAAGACGAGTAACTCTTCAAATTGTTCGCGTTTTGAGCCTTTCCTGGGACAGCAGTATTAGATTCCGATGCACCATTGCAGGTTTACTGTATCCCTTGGACCTTCAAATCAACAATGAAATACAGAAATTGCATCGATATTGAATACAAAAGGGAAAATGTCGACTTATTTACAAGAGGAGTAACTCTTCTAATAGTTCGTGCTTTAGCCTTTCCTGGGACAGCAGTATTAGATTCCGATGCACCATTGCAGGTTTACTGTATCCCTTGGACCTTCAAATCAACGATGAAACACAGAAATTGCATCGATATTGAATAAAAAAGGCATAATGTAGACTTATTTATAAGAGGAGTAACTCTTCTTATAGTTCCTGTTTGAGCCTTTCCTGGAACCGCAGTATTAGATTACGATGCACCATTGCAGGTTTACTAGATCCCTTAGAAATTCAAATCAACGATGAAACACAGAAATTGCATCAATATTGAATACAAAATGCAAATTGTCGACTTATTTGCAACAGGAGTTACTCTTCTAATAGTTCGTGCTTTGAGCCTTTCCTGGGACAGCAGTATTAGCTTCCGATGCACCATTGCAGGTTTACTGTATCCCTTGGACCTTCAAATCAACGATGGAACACAGAAATTGCATCGATATTGAATACAAAATGCAAAATGTCGACTTATTTACAAGAGGAGTAACTCTTCTAATATTTCGAGCTTTGACCCTTTCCTGGGACAGCTGTATTAGATTCCGATGCACCATTGCAGGTTTACTGTATCCCTTGGACCTTCAAATCAACGATGAAACACAGAAATTGCATCGATATTGAATACAAAATGCAAAATGTCGACTTATTCATAAGAGGAGTAACTCTTCTAATAGTTCGTGCTTTGAGCCTTTCCTGGGACAGCAGTATTAGATTCCGATGTACCATTGCAGGTTTACAGTTTCCCTTGGACCTTCAAATCACGATGAAACACAGAAATTGCATCGATATTGAATAAAAAAGGCAAAATGTCGACTTATTTATAAGAGGAGTAACTCTTCTAATAGGTCGTGCTTTGAGCCTTTCCTGGGACAGCAGTTTTAGTTTCCGATGCACCATTGCAGGTTTATTGTATCCCTTGGACCGTCGAATCAACGATGAAACAGCGAAATTGCATCGATATTGAATACAAAAGGCAAATTGTCAACTTATTTACAAGAGGAGTAACTCTTCTAATTGTTCGTGTTTTAGCCTTTCCTGGGACAGCAGTATTAGATTCCGATGCACCATTGCAGGTTTACTGTATCCCTTGGACCTTCAAATCAACGATGAAACACAGAAATTGCATCGATATTTAATACAAAAGGCAAATTGTCGACTTATTTACAAGAGGAGTAACTCTTCTAATAGTTCGTGCTTTTAGCCTTTCCTGGGACAGCAGTATTAGATTCCGATGCACCATTGCAGGTTTACTGTTTCCCTTGGACCTTCAAATCAACGATGAAACACAGAAATTGCATCGATATTGAATAAAAAAGGCAAAATGTCGACTTATTTACAAGAGGAGTAACTCTTCAAATAGTTCGCGCTTTGAGCCTTTCCTGGGACAGCAGTATTAGATTACGATGCACCATTGCAGGTTTACTGTATCCCTTGGACCATCAAATCAACAATGAAACACAGAAATTGCATCGATATTGAATACAAAAGGCAAAATGTTGACTTATTTACAAGAGGAGTAACTCTTCTAATAGTTCGTGCTTTGAGCCTTTCCTGGGACAGCAGTATTAGATTCCGATGCACCATTGCAGGTTTACTGTTTCCCTTGGACCTTCAAATCAACGATGAAACACAGAAATTGCATCGATATTGAATAAAAAAGGCAAAATGTCGACTTATTTATAAGAGGAGTCACTCTTCTAATAGTTCGTGCTTTGAGCCTTTCCTGCGACAGCAGTCTTAGATTCCGATGCACCATTGCAGGTTTACTGTATCCCTTGGACCGTCGAATCAACGATGATACACAGAATTTGCATCGATATTGAATACAAAAGCAAATTGTCAGCTTATTTACAAGAGGAGTAACTCTTCTAATAGTTAGTGTTTTAGCCTTCCCTGGGACAGCAGTATTTGATTCCGATGCACCATTCCAGGTTTACTGTATCCCTTGGACCTTCAAATCAACGATGAAACAAAGAAATTGCATCGATATTTAATACAAAAAGCAAATTGTTGACTTATTTACAAGAGGAGTAACTCTTCTAATAGTTCGTGCTTTTAGCCTTTCCTGGGACAGCAGTATTAGATTCCGATGAACCATTGCTGGTTCACTGTTTCCCTTGGACCTTCAAATCAACGATGAAACACAGAAATTGCATCGATATTGAATTAAAAAGAGGCAAAATGTCGACTGATTTACAAGTGGAGTAACTCTTCAAATTGTTCGCGTTTTGAGCCTTTCCTGGGACAGCAGTATTAGATTCCGATGCACCATTGCAGGTTTACTGTATCCCTTGGACCTTCAAATCAACAATGAAATACAGAAATTGCATCGATATTGAATACAAAAGGGAAAATTTCGACTTATTTACAAGAGGAATAACTCTTCTAATAGTTCGTGCTTTAGCCTTTCCTGGGACAGCAGTATTAGATTCCGATGCACCATTGGAGGTTTACTGTATCCCTTGGACCTTCAAATCAACGATAAAACACAGAAATTGCATCGATATTGAATAAAAAAGGCATAATGTAGACTTATTTATAAGAGGAGTACTCTTCTTATAGTTCCTGTTTGAGCCTTTCCTGGAACCGCAGTATTAGATTACGATGCACCATTGCAGGTTTACTAGATCCCTTAGAAATTCAAATCAACGATGAAACACAGAAATTGCATCAATATTGAATACAAAATGCAAATTGTCGACTTATTTGCAACAGGAGTAACTCTTCTAATAGTTCGTGCTTTGAGCCTTTCCTGGAACAGCAGTATTAGATTCCGATGCACCATTGCAGGTTTATTGTATCCCTTGGACCGTCGAATCAACGATGAAACAGCGAAATTGCATCGATATTGAATACAAAAGGCAAATTGTCAACTTATTTACAAGAGGAGTAACTCTTCTAATAGTTCGTGTTTTAGCCTTTCCTGGGACAGCAGTATTAGATTCCGATGCACCATTGCAGGTTTACTGTATCCCTTGGACCTTCAAATCAACGATGTAAACACAGAAATTGCATCGATATTTAATACAAAAGGCAAATTGTCGACTTATTTACAAGAGGAGTAACTCTTCTAATAGTTCGTGCTTTTAGCCTTTCCTGGGACAGCAGTATTAGATTACGATGCACCATTGCAGGTTTACTGTATCCCTTGGACCATCAAATCAACAATGAAACACAGAAATTGCATCGATATTGAATACAAAAGGCAAAATGTTGACTTATTTACAAGAGGAGTAACTCTTCTAATAGTTCGTGCTTTTAGCCATTACTGGGACAGCAGTATTAGATTCCGATGCACCATTGCAGATTTACTGTATCCCTTGGACCTTCAAATCAACGATGGAACACAGAAATTGCATCGATATTGAATACAAAATGCAAAATGTCGACTTATTTACAAGAGGAGTAACTCTTCTAATATTTCGAGCTTTGACCCTTTCCTGGGACAGCTGTATTAGATTCCGATGCACCATTGCAGGTTTACTGTATCCCTTGGACCTTCAAATCAACGATGAAACACAGAAATTGCATCGATATTGAATACAAAATGCAAAATGTCGACTTATTTATAAGAGGAGTAACTCCTCTAATAGTTCGTGCTTTGAGCCTTTCCTGGGACAGCAGTATTAGATTCCGATGCACCATTGCAGGTTTACAGTTTCCCTTGGACCTTCAAATCACGATGAAACACAGAAATTGCATCGATATTGAATACAAAAGGCAAAATGTCGACTTATTTATAAGAGGAGTAACTCTTCTAATAGGTCGTGCTTTGAGCCTTTCCTGGGACAGCAGTTTTAGTTTCCGATGCACCATTGCAGGTTTATTGTATCCCTTGGACCGTCGAATCAACGATGAAACAGCGAAATTGCATCGATATTGAATACAAAAGGCAAATTGTCAACTTATTTACAATAGGAGTAACTCTTCTAATAGTTCGTGTTTTAGCCTTTCCTGGGACAGCAGTATTAGATTCCGATGCACCATTGCAGGTTTACTGTATCCCTTGGACCTTCAAATCAACGGTGAAACACAGAAATTGCATCGATATTTAATACAAAAGGCAAATTGTCGACTTATTTACAAGAGGAGAAACTCTTCTAATAGTTCGTGCTTTTAGCCTTTCCTGGGACAGCAGTATTAGATTCCGAAGCACCATTGCAGGTTTACTGTTTCCCTTGGACCTTCAAATCAACGATGAAACACAGAAATTGCATCGATATTGAATAAAAAAGGCAAAATGTCGACTTATTTACAAGAGGAGTAACTCTTCAAATAGTTCGCGCTTTTAGCCTTTCCTGGGACAGCAGTATTAGATTACGATGCACCATTGCAGGTTTACTGTATCCCTTGGACCATCAAATCAACAATGAAACACAGAAATTGCATCGATATTGAATACAAAAGGCAAAATGTTGACTTATTTACAAGAGGAGTAACTCTTCTAATAGTTCGTGCTTTTAGCCATTACTGGGACAGCAGTATTAGATTCCGATGCACCATTGCAGGTTTACTGTATCCCTTGGACCTTCAAATCAACGATGGAACACAGCAATTGCATCGATATTGAATACAAAATGCAATATGTCGACTTATTTACAAGAGGAGTAACTCTTCTAATAGTTCGTGATTTTAGCCTTTCCTGGGACAGCAGTATTAGATTCCGACGCACATTGCAGGTTTACTGTATCCCTTGGATCTTCAAATCAACGATGAAACACAGAAAATGCATCGATATTGATTACAAAAGGCAAAATATCGACTTATTTGCAAGCGTAGTAACTCTTCTAATAGTTCGTGATTTTAGCCTTTCCTGGGATAGAAGTATTAGATTCCGATGCACCATTGCAATTTTACTGTATCCCTTGGACCATCAACTCAACGATGAAACACAGAAATTGCATCGAAATTAAATAAAAAAAAATGTCGACTTATTTACAAGAGGAGTAACTCTTCTAGTAGTTCGTGATTTTAGGCTTTCCTGGGACAGCAGTATTAGATTCCGATGAACCATTGCAGGTTTACTGTATCCCTTGGACCTTCAAATCAACGATGAAACACAGAAATTGCATCGATATTGAATACAAAAGGCAAAATGTCAACTTATTTATAAGAGGAGTAACTCTTCTAATAGTTCGTGTTTTGAGCCTTTCCTGGGACAGCAGTATTAGATTACGATGCACCATTGCGGGTTTACTGTATCCCTTGGACTTTCAAATCAACAATGAAACACAGAAATTGCATCGATATTGAATACAAAAGGCAAAATATCGGCTTACTTACAAGCGGAGTAACTCTTCTAATAGTTCGTACTTTTAGCCTTTCCTGGGATATCAGTATTAGATTCCTTTGCACCATTGCAGGTTTACTGTATCGCTGGGACCTTCGAATCAACGATGAAACACAGAAATTGCATCGATATTGAAGACAAAAGGCAAAATGTCGACTTATTTACAAGAGGAGTAACTCTTCTAATAGTTCGTGCTTTGAGCCTTTCCTAGGACAGCAGTATTCGATTGCGATGCACCATTGCAGGTTTAGTGTATCTTTTGGACCTTCAACTAAACGATGAAACACAGAAATTGCATCGATATTGAATACAAAAGGAGAATGTCGACTTATTTAGAAGAGGAGTAACTCTTCAAATAGTTCGCGCTTTGAGCCGTTCCTGGGACAGCAGTATTAGATTACGATGCACCATTGCAGGTTTACTGTATCCCTTGGACCTTCAAATCAACAATGAAACACAGAAATTGCATCGATATTGAATACAAAAGGCAAAATGTCGACTTATTTACAAGAGGAGTAACTCTTCTAATAGTTAGTGTTTTAGCCTTTCCTGGGACAGCAGTATTAGATTCCGATGCACCATTGCAGGTTTACTGTATCCCTTGGACCTTCAAATCAACCTTGAAGAACAGAAATTGCATCGATATTGAATACAAAATGCAAATTGTCGACTTATTTACAAGAGGAGTAACTCTTCTAATTGTTCGTGCTTTAGCCTTTCCTGGGACAGCAGTATTAGATTCCGATGCACCATTGCAGGTTTACTGTATCCCTTGGACCTTCATATCAACGATGAAACACAGAAATTGCATCGATATTGAATAAAAAAGGCAAAATGTAGACTTATTTATAAGAGGAGTAACTCTTCTTATAGTTCCTGTTTGAGCCTTTCCTGGAACCGCAGTATTAGATTACGATGCACCATTGCAGGTTTACTAGATCCCATAGAAATTCAAATCAACGATGAAACACAGAAATTGCATCAATATTGAATACAAAATGCAAATTGTCGACTTAATTGCAACAGGAGTAACTCTTCTAATAGTTCGTGCTTTGAGCCTTTCCTGGAACAGCAGTATTAGATTCCGATGCACCATTGCAGGTTTACTGTATCCCTTGGACCTTCAAATCAACGATGAAACACAGAAATTGCATCGATATTGAATACAAAAGCAAAATGTCGACTTATTTACAAGAGGAGTTACTCTTCTAATAGTTCGTGCTTTTAGCCTTTCCTGGGACAGCAGTATTAGATTCCGATGAACCATTGCAGGTTCACTGTTTCCCTTGGACCTTCAAATCAACGATGAAACACAGAAATTGCATCGATATTGAATTAAAAAGAGGCAAAATGTCGACTGATTTACAAGAGGAGTAACTTTTCAAGTTGTTCGCGTTTTGAGCCTTTCCTGGGACAGCAGTATTAGATTCCGATGCACCATTGCAGGTTTACTGTATCCCTTGGACCTTCAAATCAACAATGAAATACAGAAATTGCATCGATATTGAATACAAAAGGGAAAATGTCGACTTATTTACAAGAGGAGTAACTCTTCTTATTGTTCGTGCTTTAGCCTTTCCTGGGACAGCAGTATTAGATTCCGATGCACCATTGCAGGTTTACTGTATCCCTTGGACCTTCAAATCAACGATGAAACACAGAAATTGCATCGATATTGAATAAAAAAGGCAAAATGTAGACTTATTTATAAGAGGAGTAACTCTTCTTATAGTTCCTGTTTGAGCCTTTCCTGGAACCGCAGTATTAGATTACGATGCACCATTGCAGGTTTACTAGATCCCTTAGAAATTCAAATCAACGATGAAACACAGAAATTGCATCAATATTGAATACAAAATGCAAATTGTCGACTTAATTGCAACAGGAGTAACTCTTCTAATAGTTCGTGCTTTGAGCCTTTCCTGGAACAGCAGTATTAGATTCCGATGCACCATTGCAGGTTTACTGTATCCCTTGGACCTTCAAATCAACGATGAAACACAGAAATTGCATCGATATTGAATACAAAAGCAAAATGTCGACTTATTTACAAGAGGAGTAACTCTTCTGATATTTCGTGCTTTTAGCCTTTCCTGGGACAGTAGTATTAGATTCCGATGCACCATTGCAGGTTTACTGTATCCCTTGGACCTTCAAATCCGCGATGAAACACAGATATTGCATCGATATTGACTACTAAAGTCAAAATGTCGACTTATTTATAAGAGTAGTAACTCTTCTAGTAGATACTGCTTTGAGCCTTTCCTGGGACAGCAGTATTAGATTCCGATGCACCATTGCAGGTTTACAATATCCCTTGGACCTTCAAATCAATGATGAAACACCGAAATTGCATCAATACTGAATACAAAAGTCAAAATTTCGACTTATTTATAAGAGGAGTAACTCTTCTGATAGTTCGTGCTTTGAACCTTTCCTGGGACAGCAGTTTTAGATTCAGATGCACCATTGCAGGTTTAATGTATCCCTTGGACCTTCAAATCAACGATGAAACACAGATATTGCATCGATATTGAATAAAAAAGGCAAAATGCAGACTTATTTATAAGAGGAGTAACTCTTCTTATAGTTCCTGTTTGAGCCTTTCCTGGAACCGCAGTATTAGATTACGATGCACCATTGCTGGTTTACTGTATCCCTTGGACCTTCAAATCCGCGATGAAACACAGAAATTGCATCGAAATTGATTACAAAAGGCAAAATGTAGACTTATTTATAAGAGGAGTAACTCTTCTTATAGTTCGTGCTTTGAGCCTTTCCTCTGACAGCAGTATTACATTCCGATGCACCATTGCAGGTTTACTGTTTCCCTTGGACCTTCAAATCAACAATGAAACACAGAAATTGGATCGATATTGAATACAAAAGGCAAAATGTCGACTTATTTACAAGAAGAGTAACTCTTCTAATAGTTCGTGTTTTAGCCTTTCCTGGGACAGCAGTATTAGATTCCGATGCACCATTGCTGGTTTACTGTATCCCTTGGACCTTCAAATCAACGATGAAACACAGAAATAGCATCGATATTGAATACCAAATGCAAATTGTCGACTTATTTACAAGAGGAGTAACTCTTCTAATAGTTCGTGCTTTTAGCCTTTCCTGGGACAGCAGTATTAGATTCCGATGCACCATTGCAGGTTTACTGTATCCCTTGGATCTTCAAATCAACGAAGAAACACAGAAAATGCAACGATATTGAATACAATAGGCAAAATATAGACATATTTACAAGCGGAGTAACTCTTATAATAGTTCGTGCTTTTAGCCTTTCCTGGGATAGCAGTATTAGATTCCGATTCACCATTGCAGGTTTACTGTTTCCCTGGGACCTTCGAATCAACGATGAAACACAGAAATTGCATCGATATTGAATACAAAAGGCAAAATGTCGACTTATTTACAAGAGGAGTAACTCTTCTAATAGTTCGTGCTTTTAGCCTTTCCTGGAACAGCAGTATTAGATTCCGATGCACCATTGCAGGTTTACTGTATCACTTGGACCTTCACATCAACGATGAAACACAGAAATTGCATCGATATTGAATACAAAAGGCAAAATGTCTACTTATTTTATAAGACAAGTAACTCTTCTAATAGTTCGTGCTTTGAGCCTTTCCTAGGACAGCAGTATTAGATTCCGATGCACCATTATAGGATTACTGTATCCCTTGGATCTTCAAATCAACGATGAAACACAGAAAATGCATCGATATTGAATACAAAAGGCAAAATATCGACATATTTACAAGCGGAGTAACTCTTCAAATAGTTCGCGCTTTGAGCCTTTCCTGGGACAGCAGTATTAGATTACGATGCACCATTGCAGGTTCACTGTATCCCTTCAACCTTCAAATCAACAATGAAACATAGAAATTGCATCGATATTGAATACAAAAGGTAAAATGTCGACTTATTTACAAGAGGAGTAACTCTTCTAATATTTCGTGCTTTGACCCTTTCCTGGGACAGCAGTATTATATTCCGATGCACCATTGCAGTTTTACTGTATCCCTTGGACCTTCAAATCAACGATGAAACACAGAAATTGCATCTATATTGAATACAAAATGCAAAATGTCGACTTATTTATAAGAGGAGTAACTCTTCTAATAGTTCGTGCTTTGAGCCTTTCCTGGGACAGCAGTTTTAGTTTCCGATGCACCATTGCAGGTTTACTGTATCCCTTGGACCGTCATATCAACGATGAAACAGCGAAATTGCATCGATATTGAATGCAAAAGGAAAATTGTCAACTTATTTACAAGAGGAGTAACTCTTCTAATAGTTCGTGTTTTAGCCTTTCCTGGGACTGCAGTATTAGATTCCGATGCACCATTGCAGGTTTACATGATCCCTTGGACCTTCAAATCAACGATGAAACACAGAAATTGCATCGATATTTAATACAAAAGGCAAATTGTCGACATATTTACAAGAGGAGTAACTCTTCTAATAGTTCGTGCTTTTAGCCTTTCCTGGGACAGCAGTATTAGATTCCGATGCACCATTGCAGGTTTACTGTTTCCCTTGGACCTTCAAATCAACGATGAAACACAGAAATTGCATCGATATTGAATAAAAAAGGGAAAATGTCGACTTATTTACAAGAGGAGTAACTCTTCAAATAGTTTGCGCTTTGAGCCTTTCCTGGGACCGCAGTATTAGATTACGATGCACCATTGCAGGTTTACTGTATCCCTTCGAACTTCAAATCAACAATGGAACACAGAAATTGCATCGATATTTCATACAAACGGCAAAATGTCGACTTATTTACAAGAGGAGTAACTCTTCTAATATTTCGAGCTTTGACCCTTTCCTGGGACAGCTGTATTAGATTCCGATGCACCATTGCAGGTTTACATGATCCCTTGGACCTTCAAATCAACGATGGAACACAGAAATTGCATCGATATTGAATACAAAATGCAAAATGTCGACTTATTTATAAGAGGAGTAACTCTTCTAATAGTTCGTGCTTTGAGCCGTTCCTGGGACAGCAGTATTAGATTCCGATGCACCATTGCAGGTTTACAGTTTCCCTTGGACCTTCAAATCACGATGAAACACAGAAATTGCATCGATATTGAATAAAAAAGGCAAAATGTCGACTTATTAATAAGAGGAGTAACTCTTCTAATAGTTCGTGCTTTTAGCCTTTCCTGGGACAGCAGTATTAGAATCCGATGCACCATTGCAGGTTTACTGTATCCCTTGGACCTTCAAATCAACGATGAAACACAGAAATTGCATCGATATTGAATACAAAAGGCAAAATGTCGACTTATTTATAAGAGGAGTAACTCTTCTAATAATTCGTGCTTTGACCCTTTCCTAGGACAGCAGTATTAGATTCTGATGTAACATTGCTGGTTTACTGTATCCCTTGGACCTTCAAATCAACGATGAAACACAGAAATTGCATCAATATTGAATAAAAAAAGCAAAATGTCGACTTATTTATAAGAGGAGTAACTCTTCTAATAGTTCGTGCTTTGACCCTTTCCTGGGACAGCAGTATTAGATTCCGATGCACCATTGCAGGTTTACTGTATCCCTTGGACCTTCAAATCAACGATGAAACACAGAAATTGCATCGATATTGAATACAAAAGGCAAATTGTCGACTTATTTACAAGAGGAGTAACTCTTCTAATAGTACGTGCTTTTAGCCTTTCCTGGGACAGCAGTATTAGATTCCGATGCACCATTGCAGGTTAACTGTATCCCCTGGACCTTCAATTCAACGATGAAACACAGAAGATGCATCGATATTGAATACAAAATGCAAAATATCGACTTATTTACAAGCGGAGTAACTCTTCTAATAGTTCGTGCTTTTAGCCTCTCCTGGGATAGCAGTATTAGATTCCGATGCACCATTGCAGGTTTACTGTATCCCTTGGACCTTCGAATCAACGATGAAACACAGAAATTGCATCGATATTGAATACAAAAGGCAAATTGTCGACTTATTTACAAGAGGAGTAACTCTTCTAATAGTTCGTGATTTTAGCCTTTCCTGGGACAGCAGTATTAGATTCCGATGCACCATTGCAGGTTTACTGTATCCCTTGTAGCTTCTAATCAACGATGAAACACAGAAATTGCATTGATATTGAATACAAAATGCAAATTGTCGACTTATTTACAAGAGGAGTAACTCTTCTAATAGTTCGTGCTTTTAGCCTTTCCTGGGACAGCAATATTAGATTCCGATGCACCATTGCAGGTTTACTGTATCCCTTGGATCTTCAAATCAACGAAGAAACACAGAAAATGCATCGATATTGAATACAAAAGGCAAAATATCGACATATTTACAATCGGAGTAACTCTTATAATAGTTCGTGCTTTTAGCCTTTCCTGGGATAGCAGTATTAGATTCCGATTCACCATTGCAGGTTTACTGTTTCCCTGGGACCTTCGAATCAACGATGAAACACAGAAATTGCATCGATATTGAATACAAAAGGCAAAATGTCGACTTATTTACAAGGGGAGTAACTCTTCTAATAGTTCGTGCTTTTAGCCTTTCCTGGGACAGCAGTATTAGATTCCGATGCACCATTGCAGGTTTACTGTATCCCTTGGACCTTCACATCAACGATGAAACACAGAAATTGCATCGATATTGAATACAAAAGGCAAAATGTCTACTTATTTTATAAGACAAGTAACTCTTCTAATAGTTCGTGCTTTGAGCCTTTCCTAGGACAGCAGTATTAGATTCCGATGCACCATTATAGGATTACTGTATCCCTTGGATCTTCAAATCAACGATGAAACACAGAAAATGCATCGATATTGAATACAAAAGGCAAAATATCGACATATTTACAAGCGGAGTAACACTTCAAATAGTTCGCGCTTTGAGCCTTTCCTGGGACAGCAGTATTAGATTACGATGCACCATTGCAGGTTCACTGTATCCCTTCGACCTTCAAATCAACAATGAAACATAGAAATTGCATCGATATTGAATACAAAAGGTAAAATGTCGACTTATTTACAAGAGGAGTAACTCTTCTAATATTTCGTGCTTTGACCCTTTCCTGGGACAGCAGTATTATATTCCGATGCACCATTGCAGGTTTACTGTATCCCTTGGACCTTCAAATCAACGATGAAACACAGAAATTGCATCTATATTGAATACAAAATGCAAAATGTCGACTTATTTATAAGGGGAGTAACTCTGCTAATAGTTCGTGCTTTGAGCCTTTCCTGGGACAGCAGTTTTAGTTTCCGATGCACCATTGCAGGTTTACTGTATCCGTTGGACCGTCATATCAACGATGAAACAGCGAAATTGCATCGATATTGAATGCAAAAGGAAAATTGTCAACTTATTTACAAGAGGAGTAACTCTTCTAATAGTTCGTGTTTTAGCCTTTCCTGGGACTGCAGTATTAGATTCCGATGCACCATTGCAGGTTTACATGATCCCTTGGACCTTCAAATCAACGATGAAACACAGAAATTGCATCGATATTTAATACAAAAGGCAAATTGTCGACTTATTTACAAGAGGAGTAACTCTTCTAATAGTTCGTGCTTTTAGCCTTTCCTGGGACAGCAGTATTAGATTCCGATGCACCATTGCAGGTTTACTGTTTCCCTTGGCCTTCAAATCAACGATGAAACACAGAAATTGCATCGATATTGAATAAAAAAGGGAAAATGTCGACTTATTTACAAGAGGAGTAACTCTTCAAATAGTTTGCGCTTTGAGCCTTTCCTGGGACCGCAGTATTAGATTACGATGCACCATTGCAGGTTTACTGTATCCCTTCGAACTTCAAATCAACAATGGAACACAGAAATTGCATCGATATTTCATACAAACGGCAAAATGTCGACTTATTTACAAGAGGAGTAACTCTTCTAATATTTCGAGCTTTGACCCTTTCCTGGGACAGCTGTATTAGATTCCGATGCACCATTGCAGGTTTACTGTATCCCTTGGACCTTTAAATCAACGATGAAACACAGAAATTGCATCGATATTGAATACAAAATGCAAAATGTCGACATATTTATAAGAGGAGTAACTCTTCTAATAGTTCGTGCTTTGAGCCGTTCCTGGGACAGCAGTATTAGATTCCGATGCACCATTGCAGGTTTACAGTTTCCCTTGGACCTTCAAATCACGATGAAACACAGAAATTGCATCGATATTGAATAAAAAAGGCAAAATGTCGACTTATTTATAAGAGGAGTAACTCTTCTAATAGTTCGTGATTTTAGCCTTTCCTGGGACAGCAGTATTAGAATCCGATGCACCATTGCAGGTTTACTGTATCCCTTGGACCTTCAAATCAACGATGAAACACAGAATTTGCATCGATATTGAATACAAAAGGCAAAATGTCGACTTATTTATAAGAGGAGTAACTCTTCTAATAATTCGTGCTTTGACCCTTTCCTAGGACAGCAGTATTAGATTCTGATGTAACATTGCTGGTTTACTGTATCCCTTGGACCTTCAAATCAACGATGAAACACAGAAATTGCATCAATATTGAATAAAAAAAGCAAAATGTCGACTTATTTATAAGAGGAGTAACTCTTCTAATAGTTCGTGCTTTGACCCTTTCCTGGGACAGCAGTATTAGATTCCGATGCACCATTGCAGGTTTACTGTATCCCTTGGACCTTCAAATCAACGATGAGACACAGAAATTGCATCGATATTGAATACAAAAGGCAAATTTTCGACTTATTTACAAGAGGAGTAACTCTTCTAATAGTACGTGCTTTTAGCCTTTCCTGGGACAGCAGTATTAGATTCCGATGCACCATTGCAGGTTAACTGTATCCCCTGGACCTTCAATTCAACGATGAAACACAGAAGATGCATCGATATTGAATACAAAATGCAAAATATCGACTTATTTACAAGCGGAGTAACTCTTCTAATAGTTCGTGCTTTTAGCCTCTCCTGGGATAGCAGTATTAGATTCCGATGCACCATTGCAGGTTTACTGTATCCCTTGGACCTTCGAATCAACGATGAAACACAGAAATTGCATCGATATTGAATACAAAAGGCAAATTGTCGACTTATTTACAAGAGGAGTAACTCTTCTAATAGTTCGTGATTTTAGCCTTTCCTGGGACAGCAGTATTAGATTCCGATGCACCATTGCAGGTTTACTGTATCCCTTGTAGCTTCTAATCAACGATGAAACACAGAAATTGCATCGATATTGAATACAAAATGCAAATTGTCGACTTATTTACAAGAGGAGTAACTCTTCTAATAGTTCGTGCTTTTAGCCTTTCCTGGGACAGCAGTATTAGATTCCGATGCACCATTGCAGGTTTACTGTATCCCTTGGATCTTCAAATCAACGAAGAAACACAGAAAATGCATCGATATTGAATACAAAAGGCAAAATATCGACATATTTACAATCGGAGTAACTCTTATAATAGTTCGTGCTTTTAGCCTTTCCTGGGATAGCAGTATTAGATTCCGATTCACCATTGCAGGTTTACTGTTTCCCTGGGACCTTCGAATCAACGATGAAACACAGAAATTGCATCGATATTGAATACAAAAGGCAAAATGTCGACTTATTTACAAGAGGAGTAACTCTTCTAATAGTTCGTGCTTTTAGCCTTTCCTGGGACAGCAGTATTAGATTCCGATGCACCATTGCAGGTTTACTGTATCCCTTGGACCTTCACATCAACGATGAAACACAGAAATTGCATCGATATTGAATACAAAAGGCAAAATGTCTACTTATTTTATAAGACAAGTAACTCTTCTAATAGTTCGTGCTTTGAGCCTTTCCTAGGACAGCAGTATTAGATTCCGATGCACCATTATAGGATTACTGTATCCCTTGGATCTTCAAATCAACGATGAAACACAGAAAATGCATCGATATTGAATACAAAAGGCAAAATATCGACATATTTACAAGCGGAGTAACTCTTCAAATAGTTCGCGCTTTGAGCCTTTCCTGGGACAGCAGTATTAGATTACGATGCACCATTGCAGGTTTACTGTATCCCTTGGACCGTCGAATCAACGATGAAACAGCGAAATTGCATCGATATTGAATACAAAAGGAAAATTGTCAACTTATTTACAAGAGGAGTAACTCTTCTAATAGTTCGTGTTTTAGCCTTTCCTGGGACTGCAGTATTGGATTCCGATGCACCATTGCAGGTTTACTGTTTCCCTTGGACCTTAAAATCAACGATGAAACACAGAAATTGCATCGATATTGAATAAAAAAGGCAAAATGTCGACTTATTTACAAGAGGAGTAACTCTTCAAATAGTTCGCGCTTTGAGCCTTTCCTGGGACCGCAGTATTAGATTACGATGCACCATTGCAGGTTTACTGTATCCCTTCGAACTTCAAATCAACAATGGAACACAGAATTTGCATCGATATTGAATACAAACGGCAAAATGTCGACTTATTTACAAGAGGAGTAACTCTTCTAATATTTCGAGCTTTGACCCTTTCCTGGGACAGCTGTATTAGATTCCGATGCACCATTGCAGGTTTACTGTATCCCTTGGACCTTCAAATCAACGATGAAACACAGAAATTGCATCGATATTGAATACAAAATGCAAAATGTCGACTTATTTATAAGAGGAGTAACTCTTCTAATAGTTCGTGCTTTGAGACGTTCCTGGGACAGCAGTATTAGATTCCGATGCACCATTGCAGGTTTACAGTTTCCCTTGGACCTTCAAATCACGATGAAACACAGAAATTGCATCGATATTGAATAAAAAAGCAAAATGTCGACTTATTTATAAGAGGAGTAACTCCTCTAATAGTTCGTGCTTTGACCCTTTCCTGGGACAGCAGTATTAGATTCCGATGCACCATTGCAGGTTTACTGTATCCCTTGGACCTTCAAATCAACGATGAAACACAGAAATTGCATCGATATTGAATACAAAAGGCAAAATGTCGGCTTATTTATAAGAGGAGTAACTCTTCTAATAAATCGTGCTTTGACCCTTTCCTAGGACAGCAGTATTAGATTCTGATGTAACATTGCTGGTTTACTGTATCCCTTGGACCTTCAAATCAACGATGAAACACAGAAATTGCATCAATATTGAATAAAAAAAGCAAAATGTCGACTTATTTATAAGAGGAGTAACTCTTCTAATAGTTCGTGCTTTGACCCTTTCCTGGGACAGCAGTATTAGATTCCGATGCACCAATGCAGGTTTACTGTATCCCTTGGACCTTCAAATCAACGATGAAACACAGAAATTGCATCGATATTGAATACAAAAGGCAAATTGTCGACTTATTTACAAGAGGAGTAACTCTTCTAATAGTACGTGCGTTTAGCCTTTCCTGGGACAGCAGTATTAGATTCCGATGCACCATTGCAGGTTAACTGTATCCCCTGGACCTTCAATTCAACGATGAAACACAGAAGATGCATCGATATTGAATACAAAATGCAAAATATCGACTTATTTACAAGCGGAGTAACTCTTCTAATAGTTCGTGCTTTTAGCCTCTCCTGGGATAGCAGTATTAGATTCCGATGCACCATTGCAGGTTTACTGTATCCCTTGGACCTTCGAATCAACGATGAAACACAGAAATTGCATTGATATTGAATACAAAAGGCAAATTGTCGACTTATTTACAAGAGGAGTAACTCTTCTAATAGTTCGTGATTTTAGCCTTTCCTGGGACAGCAGTATTAGATTCCGATGCACCATTGCAGGTTTACTGTATCCCTTGTAGCTTCAAATCAACGTTGAAACACAGAAATTGCATCGATATTGAATACAAAATGCAAATTGTCATCTTATTTACAAGAGGAGTAACTCTTCTAATAGTTCGTGCTTTTAGCCTTTCCTGGGACAGCAGTATTAGATTCCGATGCACCATTGCAGGTTTACTGTATCCCTTGGATCTTCAAATCAACGAAGAAACACAGAAAATGCATCGATATTGAATACAAAAGGCAAAATATCGACATATTTACAAGCGGAGTAACTCTTATAATAGTTCGTGCTTTTAGCCTTTCCTGGGATAGCAGTATTAGATTCCGATTCACCATTGCAGGTTTACTGTTTCCCTGGGACCTTCGAATCAACGATGAAACACAGAAATTGCATCGATATTGAATACAAAAGGCAAAATGTCGACTTATTTACAAGAGGAGTAACTCTTCTAATAGTTCGTGCTTTTGGCCTTTCCTGGGACAGCAGTATTAGATTCCGATGCACCATTGCAGGTTTACTGTATCCCTTGGACCTTCACATCAACGATGAAACACAGAAATTGCATCGATATTGAATACAAAAGGCAAAATGTCTACTTATTTTATAAGACAAGTAACTCTTCTAATAGTTCGTGCTTTGAGCCTTTCCTAGGACAGCAGTATTAGATTCCGATGCACCATTATAGGATTACTGTATCCCTTGGATCTTCAAATCAACGATGAAACACAGAAAATGCATCGATATTGAATACAAAAGGCAAAATATCGACATATTTACAAGCGGAGTAACTCTTCAAATAGTTCGCGCTTTGAGCCTTTCCTGGGACAGCAGTATTAGATTACGATGCACCATTGCAGGTTTACTGTATCCCTTCGACCTTCAAATCAACAATGAAACACAGAAATTGCATCGATATTGAATACAAAAGGTAAAATGTCGACTTATTTACAAGAGGAGTAACTCTTCTAATATTTCGTGCTTTGACCCTTTCCTGGGACAGCAGTATTATATTCCGATGCACCATTGCAGGTTTACTGTATCCCTTGGACCTTCAAATCAACGATGAAACACAGAAATTGCATCGATATTGAATACAAAAGGCAAATTGTCGACTTATTTACAAGAGGAGTAACTCTTCTAATAGTACGTGCTTTTAGCCTTTCCTGGGACAGCAGTATTAGATTCCGATGCACCATTGCAGGTTAACTGTATCCCCTCGACCTTCAATTCAACGATGAAACACAGAAGATGCATCGATATTGAATACAAAATGCAAAATATCGACTTATTTACAAGCGGAGTAACTCTTCTAATAGTTCGTGCTTTTAGCCTCTCCTGGGATAGCAGTATTAGATTCCGATGCACCATTGCAGGTTTACTGTATCCCTTGGACCTTCGAATCAACGATGAAACACAGAAATTGCATCGATATTGAATACAAAAGGCAAATTGTCGACTTATTTACAAGAGGAGTAACTCTTCTAATAGTTCGTGATTTTAGCCTTTCCTGGGACAGCAGTATTAGATTCCGATGCACCATTGCAGGTTTACTGTATCCCTTGTAGCTTCAAATCAACGATGAAACACAGAAATTGCATCGATATTGAATACAAAATGCAAATTGTCGACTTATTTACAAGAGGAGTAACTCTTCTAATAGTTCGTGCTTTTAGCCTTTCCTGGGACAGCAGTATTAGATTCCGATGCACCATTGCAGGTTTACTGTATCCCTTGGATCTTCAAATCAACGAAGAAACACAGAAAATGCATCGATATTGAATACAAAAGGCAAAATATCGACATATTTACAAGCGGAGTAACTCTTATAATAGTTCGTGCTTTTAGCCTTTCCTGGGATAGCAGTATTAGATTCCGATTCACCATTGCAGGTTTACTGTTTCCCTGGGACCTTCGAATCAACGATGAAACACAGAAATTGCATCGATATTGAATACAAAAGGGAAAATGTCGACTTATTTACAAGAGGAGTAACTCTTCTAATAGTTCGTGCTTTTGGCCTTTCCTGGGACAGCAGTATTAGATTCCGATGCACCATTGCAGGTTTACTGTATCATTTGGACCTTCACATCAACGATGAAACACAGAAATTGCATCGATATTGAATACAAAAGGCAAAAAGTCTACTTATTTTATAAGACAAGTAACTCTTCTAATAGTTCGTGCTTTGAGCCTTTCCTAGGACAGCAGTATTAGATTCCGATGCACCATTATAGGATTACTGTATCCCTTGGATCTTCAAATCAACGATGAAACACAGAAATTGCATCGATATTGAATACAAAAGGCAAAATATCGACATATTTACAAGCGGAGTAACTCTTCAAATAGTTCGCGCTTTGAGCCTTTCCTGGGACAGCAGTATTAGATTACGATGCACCATTGCAGGTTTACTGTATCCCTTCGACCTTCAAATCAACAATGAAACACAGAAATTGCATCGATATTGAATACAAAAGGTAAAATGTCGACTTATTTACAAGAGGAGTAACTCTTCTAATATTTCGTGCTTTGACCCTTTCCTGGGACAGCAGTATTATATTCCGATGCACCATTGCAGGTTTACTGTATCCCTTGGACCTTCAAATCAACGATGAAACACAGAAATTGCATCGATATTGAATACAAAAGGCAAATTGTCGACTTATTTACAAGAGGAGTAACTCTTCTAATAGTACGTGCTTTTAGCCTTTCCTGGGACAGCAGTATTAGATTCCGATGCACCATTGCAGGTTAACTGTATCCCCTGGACCTTCAATTCAACGATGAAACACAGAAGATGCATCGATATTGAATACAAAATGCAAAATATCGACTTATTTACAAGCGGAGTAACTCTTCTAATAGTTCGTGCTTTTAGCCTCTCCTGGGATAGCAGTATTAGATTCCGATGCACCATTGCAGGTTTACTGTATCCCTTGGACCTTCGAATCAACGATGAAACACAGAAATTGCATCGATATTGAATACAAAAGGCAAATTGTCGACTTATTTACAAGAGGAGTAACTCTTCTAATAGTTCGTGATTTTAGCCTTTCCTGGGACAGCAGTATTAGATTCCGATGCACCATTGCAGGTTTACTGTATCCCTTGTAGCTTCAAATCAACGATGAAACACAGAAATTGCATCGATATTGAATACAAAATGCAAATTGTCGACTTATTTACAAGAGGAGTAACTCTTCTAATAGTTCGTGCTTTTAGCCTTTCCTGGGACAGCAGTATTAGATTCCGATGCACCATTGCAGGTTTACTGTATCCCTTGGATCTTCAAATCAACGAAGAAACACAGAAAATGCATCGATATTGAATACAAAAGGCAAAATATCGACATATTTACAAGCGGAGTAACTCTTATAATAGTTCGTGCTTTTAGCCTTTCCTGGGATAGCAGTATTAGATTCCGATTCACCATTGCAGGTTTACTGTTTCCCTGGGACCTTCGAATCAACGATGAAACACAGAAATTGCATCGATATTGAATACAAAAGGCAAAATGTCGACTTATTTACAAGAGGAGTAACTCTTCTAATAGTTCGTGCTTTTAGCCTTTCCTGGGACAGCAGTATTAGATTCCGATGCACCATTGCAGGTTTACTGTATCCCTTGGACCTTCACATCAACGATGAAACACAGAAATTGCATCGATATTGAATACAAAAGGCAAAATGTCTACTTATTTTATAAGACAAGTAACTCTTCTAATAGTTCGTGCTTTGAGCCTTTCCTAGGACAGCAGTATTAGATTCCGATGCACCATTATAGGATTACTGTATCCCTTGGATCTTCAAATCAACGATGAAACACAGAAAATGCATCGATATTGAATACAAAAGGCAAAATATCGACATATTTACAAGCGGAGTAACTCTTCAAATAGTTCGCGCTTTGAGCCTTTCCTGGGACAGCAGTATTAGATTACGATGCACCATTGCAGGTTTACTGTATCCCTTCGACCTTCAAATCAACAATGAAACACAGAAATTGCATCGATATTGAATACAAAAGGTAAAATGTCGACTTATTTACAAGAGGAGTAACTCTTCTAATATTTCGTGCTTTGACCCTTTCCTGGGACAGCAGTATTATATTCCGATGCACCATTGCAGGTTTACTGTATCCCTTGGACCTTCAAATCAACGATGAAACACAGAAATTGCATCTATATTGAATACAAAATGCAAAATGTCGACTTATTTATAAGAGGAGTGACTCTTCTAATAGTTCGTGCTTTGAGCCTTTCCTGGGACAGCAGTTTTAGTTTCCGATGCACCATTGCAGGTTTACTGTATCCCTCGGACCGTCGAATCAACGATGAAACAGCGAAATTGCATCGATATTGAATACAAAAGGAAAATTGTCAACTTATTTACAAGAGGAGTAACTCTTCTAATAGTTCGTGTTTTAGCCTTTCCTGGGACTGCAGTATTAGATTCCGATGCACCATTGCAGGTTTACTGTTTCCCTTGGACCTTCAAATCAACGATGAAACACAGAAATTGCATCGATATTGAATAAAAAAGGCAAAATGTCGACTTATTTACAAGAGGAGTAACTCTTCAAATAGTTCGCGCTTTGAGCCTTTCCTGGGACCGCAGTATTAGATTACGATGCACCATTGCAGGTTTACTGTATCCCTTCGAACTTCAAATCAACAATGGAACACAGAAATTGCATCGATATTGAATACAAACGGCAAAATGTCGACTTATTTACAAGAGGAGTAACTCTTCTAATATTTCGAGCTTTGACCCTTTCCTGGGACAGCTGTATTAGATTCCGATGCACCATTGCAGGTTTACTGTATCCCTTGGACCTTCAAATCAACGATGAAACACAGAAATTGCATCGATATTGAATACAAAATGCAAAATGTCGACTTATTTATAAGAGGAGTAACTCTTCTAATTGTTCGTGCTTTGAGACGTTCCTGGGACAGCAGTATTAGATTCCGATGCACCATTGCAGGTTTACAGTTTCCCTTGGACCTTCAAATCACGATGAAACACAGAAATTGCATCGATATTGAATAAAAAAGGCAAAATGTCGACTTATTTATAAGAGGAGTAACTCTTCTAATAGTTCGTGCTTTGACCCTTTCCTGGGACAGCAGTATTAGATTCCGATGCACCATTGCAGGTTTACTGTATCCCTTGGACCTTCAAATCAACGATGAAACACAGAAATTGCATCGATATTGAATGCAAAAGGCAAAATGTCGACTTATTTATAAGAGGAGTAACTCTTCTAATAATTCGTGCTTTGACCCTTTCCTAGGACAGCAGTATTAGATTCTGATGTAACATTGCTGGTTTACTGTATCCCTTGGACCTTCAAATCAACGATGAAACACAGAAATTGCATCAATAGTGAATAAAAAAAGCAAAATGTCGACTTATTTATAAGAGGAGTAACTCTTCTAATAGTTCGTGCTTTGACCCTTTCCTGGGACAGCAGTATTATATTCCGATGCACCATTGCAGGTTTACTGTATCCCTTGGACCTTCAAATCAACGATGAAACACAGAAATTGCATCGATATTGAATACAAAAGGCAAATTGTCGACTTATTTACAAGAGGAGTAACTCTTCTAATAGTACGTGCTTTTAGCCTTTCCTGGGACAGCAGTATTAGATTCCGATGCACCATTGCAGGTTAACTGTATCCCCTGGACCTTCAATTCAACGATGAAACACAGAAGATGCATCGATATTGAATACAAAATGCAAAATATCGACTTATTTACAAGCGGAGTAACTCTTCTAATAGTTCGTGCTTTTAGCCTCTCCTGGGATAGCAGTATTGGATTCCGATGCACCATTGCAGGTTTACTGTATCCCTTGGACCTTCGAATCAACGATGAAACACAGAAATTGCATCGATATTGAATACAAAAGGCAAATTGTCGACTTATTTACAAGAGGAGTAACTCTTCTGATAGTTCGTGATTTTAGCCTTTCCTGGGACAGCAGTATTAGATTCCGATGCACCATTGCAGGTTTACTGTATCCCTTGTAGCTTCAAATCAACGATGAAACACAGAAATTGCATCGATATTGAATACAAAATGCAAATTGTCGACTTATTTACAAGAGGAGTAACTCTTCTAATAGTTCGTGCTTTTAGCCTTTCCTGGGACAGCAGTATTAGATTCCGATGCACCATTGCAGGTTTACTGTATCCCTTGGATCTTCAAATCAACGAAGAAACACAGAAAATGCATCGATATTGAATACAAAAGGCAAAATATCGACATATTTACAAGCGGAGTAACTCTTATAATAGTTCGTGCTTTTAGCCTTTCCTGGGATAGCAGTATTAGATTCCGATTCACCATTGCAGGTTTACTGTTGCCCTGGGACCTTCGAATCAACGATGAAACACAGAAATTGCATCGATATTGAATACAAAAGGCAAAATGTCGACTTATTTACAAGAGGAGTAACTCTTCTAATAGTTCGTGCTTTTAGCCTTTCCTGGGACAGCAGTATTAGATTCCGATGCACCATTGCAGGTTTACTGTATCCCTTGGACCTTCACATCAACGATGAAACACCGAAATTGCATCGATATTGAATACAAAAGGCAAAATGTCTACTTATTTTATAAGACAAGTAACTCTTCTAATAGTTCGTGCTTTGAGCCTTTCCTAGGACAGCAGTATTAGATTCCGATGCACCATTATAGGATTACTGTATCCCTTGGATCTTCAAATCAACGATGAAACACAGAAAATGCATCGATATTGAATACAAAAGGCAAAATATCGACATATTTACAAGCGGAGTAACTCTTCAAATAGTTCGCGCTTTGAGCCTTTCCTGGGACAGCAGTAGTAGATTACGATGCACCATTGCAGGTTTACTGTATCCCTTCGACCTTCAAATCAACAATGAGACACAGAAATTGCATCGATATTGAATACAAAAGGTAAAATGTCGACTTATTTACAAGAGGAGTAACTCTTCTAATATTTCGTGCTTTGACCCTTTCCTGGGACAGCAGTATTATATTCCGATGCACCATTGCAGGTTTACTGTATCCCTTGGACCTTCAAATCAACGATGAAACACAGAAATTGCATCTATATTGAATACAAAATGCAAAATGTCGACTTATTTATAAGAGGAGTAACTCTTCTAATTGTTCGTGCTTTGAGCCTTTCCTGGGACAGCAGTATTAGTTTCCGATGCACCATTGCAGGTTTACTGTATCCCTTGGACCGTCGAATCAACGATGAAACAGCGAAATTGCATCGATATTGAATACAAAAGGAAAATTGTCAACTTATTTACAAGAGGAGTAACTCTACTAATAGTTCGTGTTTTAGCCTTTCCTGGGACTGCAGTATTAGATTCCGATGCACCATTGCAGGTTTACTGTTTCCCTTGGACCTTCAAATCAACGATGAAACACAGAAATTGCATCGATATTGAATAAAAAAGGCAAAATGTCGACTTATTTACAAGAGGAGTAACTCTTCAAATAGTTCGCGCTTTGAGCCTTTCCTGGGACCGCAGTATTAGATTACGATGCAACATTGCAGGTTTACTGTATCCCTTCGAACTTCAAATCAACAATGGAACACAGAAATTGCATCGATATTGAATACAAACGGCAAAATGTCGACTTATTTACAAGAGGAGTAACTCTAATAATATTTCGAGCTTTGACCCTTTCCTGGGACAGCTGTATTAGATTCCGATGCACCATTGCAGGTTTACTGTATCCCTTGGACCTTCAAATCAACGATGAAACACAGAAATTGCATCGATATTGAATACAAAATGCAAAATGTCGACTTATTTATAAGAGGAGTAACTCTTCTAATAGTTCGTGCTTTGAGACGTTCCTGGGACAGCAGTATTAGATTCCGATGCACCATTGCAGGTTTACAGTTTCCCTTGGACCTTCAAATCACGATGAAACACAGAAATGGCATCGATATTGAATAAAAAAGGCAAAATGTCGACTTATTTATAAGAGGAGTAACTCTTCTAATAGTTCGTGCTTTGACCCTTTCCTGGGACAGCAGTATTAGATTCCGATGCACCATTGCAGGTTTACTGTATCCCTTGGACCTTCAAATCAAAGATGAAACACAGAAATTGCATCGATATTGAATACAAAAGGCAAAATGTCGACTTATTTATAAGAGGAGTAACTCTTCTAATAATTCGTGCTTTGACCCTTTCCTAGGACAGCAGTATTAGATTCTGATGTAACATTGCTGGTTTACTGTATCCCTTGGACCTTCAAATCAACGATGAAACACAGAAATTGCATCAATATTGAATAAAAAAAGCATAATGTCGACTTATTTATAAGAGGAGTAACTCTTCTAATAGTTCGTGCTTTGACCCTTTCCTGGGACAGCAGTATTAGATTCCGATGCACCATTGCAGGTTTACTGTATCCCTTGGACCTTCAAATCAACAATGAAACACAGAAATTGCATCGATATTGAATACAAAAGGCAAATTGTCGACTTATTTACAAGAGGAGCAACTCTTCTAATAGTACGTGCTTTTAGCCTTTCCTGGGACAGCAGTATTAGATTCCGATGCACCATTGCAGGTTAACTGTATCCCCTGGACCTTCAATTCAACGATGAAACACAGAAGATGCATCGATATTGAATACAAAATGCAAAATATCGACTTATTTACAAGCGGAGTAACTCTTCTAATAGTTCGTGCTTTTAGCCTCTCCTGGGATAGCAGTATTAGATTCCGATGCACCATTGCAGGTTTACTGTATCCCTTGGACCTTCGAATCAACGATGAAACACAGAAATTGCATCGATATTGAATACAAAAGGCAAAATGTCGACTTATTTACAAGAGGAGTAACTCTTCTAATAGTTCGTGCTTTTAGCCTTTCCTGGGACAGCAGTATTAGATTCCGATGCACCATTGCAGGTTTACTGTATCCCTTGGACCTTCACATCAACGATGAAACACAGAAATTGCATCGATATTGAATACAAAAGGCAAAATGTCTACTTATTTTATAAGACAAGTAACTCTTCTAATAGTTCGTGCTTTGAGTCTTTCCTAGGACAGCAGTATTAGATTCCGATGCACCATTATAGGATTACTGTATCCCTTGGACCTTCAAATCAACGATGAAACACAGAAATTGCATCGATATTGAATACAAAATGCAAAATGTCGACTTATTTATCAGAGGAGTAACTCTTCTAATAGTTCGTGCTTTGAGACGTTCCTGGGACAGCAGTATTAGATTCCGATGCACCATTGCAGGTTTACAGTTTCCCTTGGACCTTCAAATCACGATGAAACACAGAAATTGCATCGATATTGAATAAAAAAGGCAAAATGTCGACTTATTTATAAGAGGAGTAACTCTTCTAATAGTTCGTGCTTTGACCCTTTCCTGGGACAGCAGTATTAGATTCCGATGCACCATTGCAGGTTTACTGTATCCCTTGGACCTTCAAATCAACGATGAAACACAGAAATTGCATCGATATTGAATACAAAAGGCAAAATGTCGACTTATTTATAAGAGGAGTAACTCTTCTAATAATTCGTGCTTTGACCCTTTCCTAGGACAGCAGTATTAGATTCTGATGTAACATTGCTGGTTTACTGTATCCCTTGGACCTTCAAATCAACGATGAAACACAGAAATTGCATCAATATTGAATAAAAAAAGCAAAATGTCGACTTATTTATAAGAGGAGTAACTCTTCTAATAGTTCGTGCTTTGACCCTTTCCTGGGACAGCAGTATTAGATTCCGATGCACCATTGCAGGTTTACTGTATCCCTTGGACCTTCAAATCAACGATGAAACACAGAAATTGCATCGATATTGAATACAAAAGGCAAATTGTCGACTTATTTACAAGAGGAGTAACTCTTCTAATAGTACGTGCTTTTAGCCTTTCCTGGGACAGCAGTATTAGATTCCGATGCACCATTGCAGGTTAACTGTATCCCCTGGACCTTCAATTCAACGATGAAACACAGAAGATGCATCGATATTGAATACAAAATGCAAAATATCGACTTATTTACAAGCGGAGTAACTCTTCTAATAGTTCGTGCTTTTAGCCTCTCCTGGGATAGCAGTATTAGATTCCGATGCACCATTGCAGGTTTACTGTATCCCTTGGACCTTCGAATCAACGATGAAACACAGAAATTGACATCGATATTGAATACAAAAGGCAAATTGTCGACTTATTTACAAGAGGAGTAACTCTTCTAATAGTTCGTGATTTTAGCCTTTCCTGGGACAGCAGTATTAGATTCCGATGCACCATTGCAGGTTTACTGTATCCCTTGTAGCTTCAAATCAACGATGAAACACAGAAATTGCATCGATATTGAATACAAAATGCAAATTGTCGACTTATTTACAAGAGGAGTAACTCTTCTAATAGTTCGTGCTTTTAGCCTTTCCTGGGACAGCAGTATTAGATTCCGATGCACCATTGCAGGTTTACTGTATCCCTTGGATCTTCAAATCAACGAAGAAACACAGAAAATGCATCGATATTGAATACAAAAGGCAAAATATCGACATATTTACAAGCGGAGTAACTCTTATAATAGTTCGTGCTTTTAGCCTTTCCTGGGATAGCAGTATTAGATTCCGATTCACCATTGCAGGTTTACTGTATCCCTGGTACCTTCGAATCAACGATGAAACACAGAAATTGCATCGATATTGAATACAAAAGGCAAAATGTCGACTTATTTACAAGAGGAGTAACTCTTCTAATAGTTCGTGCTTTTAGCCTTTCCTGGGACAGCAGTATTAGATTCCGATGCACAATTGCAGGTTTACTGTATCCCTTGGACCTTCACATCAACGATGAAACACAGAAATTGCATCGATATTGAATACAAAAGGCAAAATGTCTACTTATTTTATAAGACAAGTAACTCTTCTAATAGTTCGTGCTTTGAGCCTTTCCTAGGACAGCAGTATTAGATTCCGATGCACCATTATAGGATTACTGTATCCCTCGGATCTTCAAATCAACGATGAAACACAGAAAATGCATCGATATTGAATACAAAAGGCAAAATATCGACATATTTACAAGCGGAGTAACTCTTCAAATAGTTCGCGCTTTGAGCCTTTCCTTGGACAGCAGTATTAGATTACGATGCACCATTGCAGGTTTACTGTATCCCTTCGACCTTCAAATCAACAATGAAACACAGAAATTGCATCGATATTGAATACAAAATGTAAAATGTCGACTTATTTACAAGAGGAGTAACTCTTCTAATATTTCGTGCTTTGACCCTTTCCTGGGACAGCAGTATTATATTCCGATGCACCATTGCAGGTTTACTGTATCCCTTGGACCTTCAAATCAACGATGAAACACAGAAATTGCATCTATATTGAATACAAAATGCAAAATGTCGACTTATTTATAAGAGGAGTAACTCTTCTAATAGTTCGTGCTTTGAGCCTTTCCTGGGACAGCAGTTTTAGTTTCCGATGCACCATTGCAGGTTTACTGTATCCCTTGGACCGTCGAATCAACGATGAAACAGCGAAATTGCATCGATATTGAATACAAAAGGAAAATTGTCAACTTATTTACAAGAGGAGTAACTCTTCTAATAGTTCGTGTTTTAGCCTTTCCTGGGACTGCAGTATTAGATTCCGATGCACCATTGCAGGTTTACTGTTTCCCTTGGACCTTCAAATCAACGATGAAACACAGAAATTGCATCGATATTGAATAAAAAAGGCAAAATGTCGACTTATTTACAAGAGGAGTAACTCTTCAAATAGTTCGCGCTTTGAGCCTTTCCTGGGACCGCAGTATTAGATTACGATGCACCATTGCAGGTTTACTGTATCCCTTCGAACTTCAAATCAACAATGGAACACAGAAATTGCATCGATATTGAATACAAACGGCAAAATGTCGACTTATTTACAAGAGGAGTAACTCTTCTAATATTTCGAGCTTTGACCCTTTCCTGGGACAGCTGTATTAGATTCCGATGCACCATTGCAGGTTTACTGTATCCCTTGGACCTTCAAATCAACGATGAAACACAGAAATTGCATCGATATTGAATACAAAATGCAAAATGTCGACTTATTTATAAGAGGAGTAACTCTTCTAATAGTTCGTGCTTTGAGACCTTCCTGGGACAGCAGTATTAGATTCCGATGCACCATTGCAGGTTTACAGTTTCCCTTGGACCTTCAAATCACGATGAAACACAGAAATTGCATCGATATTGAATAAAAAAGGCAAAATGTCGACTTATTTATAAGAGGAGTAACTCTTCTAATAGTTCGTGCTTTGACCCTTTCCTGGGACAGCAGTATTAGATTCCGATGCACCATTGCAGGTTTACTGTATCCCTTGGACCTTCAAATCAACGATGAAACACAGAAATTGCATCGATATTGAATACAAAAGGCAAAATGTCGACTTATTTATAAGAGGAGTAACTCTTCTAATAATTCGTGCTTTGACCCTTTCCTAGGACAGCAGTATTAGATTCTGATGTAACATTGCTGGTTTACTGTATCCCTTGGACCTTCAAATCAACGATGAAACACAGAAATTGCATCAATATTGAATAAAAAAAGCAAAATGTCGACTTATTTATAAGAGGAGTAACTCTTCTAATAGTTCGTGCTTTGACCCTTTCCTGGGACAGCAGTATTAGATTCCGATGCACCATTGCAGGTTTACTGTATCCCTTGGACCTTCAAATCAACGATGAAACACAGAAATTGCATCGATATTGAATACAAAAGGCAAATTGTCGACTTATTTACAAGAGGAGTAACTCTTCTAATAGTACGTGCTTTTAGCCTTTCCTGGGACAGCAGTATTAGATTCCGATGCACCATTGCAGGTTAACTGTATCCCCTGGACCTTCAATTCAACGATGAAACACAGAAGATGCATCGATATTGAATACAAAATGCAAAATATCGACTTATTTACAAGCGGAGTAACTCTTCTAATAGTTCGTGCTTTTAGTCTCTCCTGGGGTAGCAGTATTAGATTCCGATGCACCATTGCAGGTTTACTGTATCCCTTGGACCTTCGAATCAACGATGAAACACAGAAATTGCATCGATATTGAATACAAAAGGCAAATTGTCGACTTATTTACAAGAGGAGTAACTCTTCTAATAGTTCGTGATTTTAGCCTTTCCTGGGACAGCAGTATTAGATTCCGATGCACCATTGCAGGTTTACTGTATCCCTTGTAGCTTCAAATCAACGATGAAACACAGAAATTGCATCGATATTGAATACAAAATGCAAATTGTCGACTTATTTACAAGAGGAGTAACTCTTCTAATAGTTCGTGCTTTTAGCCTTTCCTGGGACAGCAGTATTAGATTCCGATGCACCATTGCGGGATTACTGTATCCCTTGGATCTTCAAATCAACGAAGAAACACAGAAAATGCATCGATATTGAATACAAAAGGCAAAATATCGACATATTTACAAGCGGAGTAACTCTTATAATAGTTCGTGCTTTTAGCCTTTCCTGGGATAGCAGTATTAGATTCCGATTCACCATTGCAGGTTTACTGTTTCCCTGGTACCTTCGAATCAACGATGAAACGCAGAAATTGCATCGATATTGAATACAAAAGGCAAAATGTCGACTTATTTACAAGAGGAGTAACTCTTCTAATAGTTCGTGCTTTTAGCCTTTCCTGGGACAGCAGTATTAGATTCCGATGCACAATTGCAGGTTTACTGTATCCCTTGAACCTTCACATCAACGATGAAACACAGAAATTGCATCGATATTGAATACAAAAGGCAAAATGTCGACTTATTTATAAGAGGAGTAACTCTTGTAATAGTTCGTGCTTTGAGCCTTTCCTGGGACAGCAGTATTAGATTCCGATGCACCATTGCAGGTTTACTGAATCCCTTGGACCTTCAAATCAACGATGAAACACAGAAATTGCATCGATATTGAATACAAAAGGTAAAATGTCGACTTATTTACAAGAGGAGTAACTCTTCTAATAGTTCGTGCTTTGAGCCTTTCCTGGGACAGCAGTATTAGATTCCGATGCACCATTGCAAGTTTACTGTATCCCTTGGACCTCCAAATCAACGTTGAAACACAGAAATTGCATCGATATTGAATACAAAAGGTAAAATGTCGACTTATTTACAAGAGGAGTAACTCTTCTAATATTTCGTGCTTTGACCCTTACCTGGGACAGCAGTATTAGATTCCGATGCACAATTGCAGGTTTACTGTATCCCTTGAACCTTCACATCAACGATGAAACACAGAAATTGCATCGATATTGAATACAAAAGGCAAAATGTCTACTTATTTTATAAGACAAGTAACTCTTCTAATAGTTCGTGCTTTGCGCCTTTCCTAGGACAGCAGTATTAGATTCCGATGCACCATTATAGGATTACTGTATCCCTTGGATCTTCAAATCAACGATGAAACACAGAAAATGCATCGATATTGAATACAAAAGGCAAAATATCGACATATTTACAAGCGGAGTAACTCTTCAAATAGTTCGCGCTTTGAGCCTTTCCTGGGACAGCAGTATTAGATTACGATGCACCATTGCAGTTTTACTGTGTCCCTTCGACCTTCAAATCAACAATGAAACACAGAAATTGCATCGATATTGAATACAAAAGGTAAAATGTCGACTTATTTACAAGAGGAGTAACTCTTCTAATATTTCGTGCTTTGACCCTTACCTGGGACAGCAGTATTATATTCCGATGCACCATTGCAGGTTTACTGTATCCCTTGGACCTTCAAATCAACGATGAAACACAGAAATTGCATCTATATTGAATACAAAATGCAAAATGTCGACTTATTTATAAGAGGAGTAACTCTTCTAATAGTTCGTGCTTGGAGCCTTTCCTGGGACAGCAGTTTTAGTTTCCGATGCACCATTGCAGGTTTATTGTATCCCTTGGACCGTCGAATCAACGATGAAACAGCGAAATTGCATCGATATTGAATACAAAAGGCAAATTGTCAACTTATTTACAAGAGGAGTAACTCTTCTAATAGTTCGTGTTTTAGCCTTTCCTGGGACAGCAGTATTAGATTCCGATGCACCATTGCAGGTTTACTGTATCCCTTGGACCATCAAATCAACAATGAAACACAGAAATTGCATCGATATTGAATACAAAAGGCAAAATGTTGACTTATTTTCAAGAGGAGTAACCCTTCTAATAGTTCGTGCTTTTAGCCATTCCTGGGACAGCAGTATTAGATTCCGATGCACCATTGCAGGTTTTACTGTATCCCTTGGACCTTCAAATCAACGATGGAACACAGAAAATGCATCGATATTGAATACAAAATGCAATATGTCGACTTATTTACAAGCGGAGTAACTCTTCTAATAGTTCGTATTTTGAGCCTTTCCTGGGACAGCAGTTTTAGATTCCGATGCACCATTGCAGGTTTACTGTATCCATTGGACCTTCGAATTAACGATGAAACACATAAATTGCATCGATATTGAATACAAAAGGCAAATTTTCGACTTACTTACAAGAGGAGTAACTCTTCTAATATTTCGTGTTTTAGCCTTTCCTGGGACAGCAGTATTAGATTCCGATGCACCATTGCAGGTTTACTGTATCCCTTGGACCTTCAAATCAACGATGAGACACAGAAATTGCAGCGATATTTAATACAAAAGGCAAATTGTCGACTTATTTACAAGAGGAGTAACTCTTCTAATAGTTCGTGATTTTAGCCTTTCCTGGGACAGCAGTATTAGATTCCGACGCACATTGCAGGTTTACTGTATCCCTTGGATCTTCAAATCAACGATGAAACACAGAAAATGCATCGATATTGATTACAAAAGGCAAAATATCGACTTATTTGCAAGAGGAGTAACTCTTCTAATAGTTCGTGCTTTGACCCTTTCCAGGGACAGCAGTATTAGATTCCGATGCACCATTGCAGGTTTACTGTATCTCTTGGACCATCAACTCAACGATGAAACACAGAAATTGCATCGAAATTAAATAAAAAAAAACGTCGACTTATTTACAAGAGGAGTAACTCTTCTAGTAGTTCCTGATTTTAGGCTTTCCTGGGACAGCAGTATTAGATTCCGATGAACAATTGCAGGTTTACTGTATCCCTTGGACCTTCAAATCAACGATGAAACACAGAAATTGCATCGATATTGAATAAAAAAGGCAAAATGTCGACTTATTTACAAGAGGAGTAACTCTTCTAATAGTTCGTGCTTTTAGCCTTTCCTGGGACAGCAGTATTAGATTCCGATGCACCATTGCAGGTTTACTGTATCCCTTGGATCTTCAAATCAACGAAGAAACACAGAAAATGCATCGATATTGAATACAAAAGGCAAAATATCGACATATTTACAAGTGGAGTAACTCTTATAATAGTTCGTGTTTTAGCCTTTCCTGGGATAGCAGTATTAGATTCCGATGCACCATTGCAGGTTTACTGTTTCCCTGGGACCTTCGATTCAACGATGAAACACAGAAATTGCATCGATATTGAATACAAATGGCAAAATGTCGACTTATCTACAAGAGGAGTAACTCTTCTAATAGTTCGTGCTTTTAGCCTTTCCTGGGACAGCAGTATTAGATTCCGATGCACCATTGCAGGTTTACTGTATCCCTTGGACCTTCAAATCAACGATGAAACACAGAAATTGCATCGATATTGAATACAAAAGGTAAAATGTCGACTTATTTACAAGAGGAGTAACTCTTCTAATAGTTCGTGCTTTGAGCCTTTCCTGGGACAGCAGTATTAGATTCCGATGCACCATTGCAAGTTTACTGTATCCCTTGGACCTCCAAATCAACGTTGAAACACAGAAATTGCATCGATATTGAATACAAAAGGTAAAATGTCGACTTATTTACAAGAGGAGTAACTCTTCTAATATTTCGTGCTTTGACCCTTACCTGGGACAGCAGTATTAGATTCCGATGCACAATTGCAGGTTTACTGTATCCCTTGAACCTTCACATCAACGATGAAACACAGAAATTGCATCGATATTGAATACAAAAGGCAAAATGTCTACTTATTTTATAAGACAAGTAACTCTTCTAATAGTTCGTGCTTTGCGCCTTTCCTAGGACAGCAGTATTAGATTCCGATGCACCATTATAGGATTACTGTATCCCTTGGATCTTCAAATCAACGATGAAACACAGAAAATGCATCGATATTGAATACAAAAGGCAAAATATCGACATATTTACAAGTGGAGTAACTCTTATAATAGTTCGTGTTTTAGCCTTTCCTGGGATAGCAGTATTAGATTCCGATGCACCATTGCAGGTTTACATTATCCCTTGGACCTTCAAATCAACGATGAAACACAGAAATTGCATCGATATTTAATACAAAAGGCAAATTGTCGACTTATTTACAAGAGGAGTAACTCTTCTAATAGTTCGTGATTTTAGCCTTTCCTGGGACAGCAGTATTAGATTCCGATGCACCATTGCAGGTTTACTGTATCCCTTGGACCTTCAAATCAACGATGAAACACAGAAATTGCATCGATATTGAATACAAAATGCAAAATGTCGACTTATTTATAAGAGGAGTAACTCTTCTAATAGTTCGTGCTTTGAGCCTTTCATGGGACAGCAGTATTAGATTCCGATGCACCATTGCAGGTTTACAGTCTCCCTTGGACCTTCAAATCACGATGAAACACAGAAATTGCATCGATATTGAATAAAAAAGGCAAAATGTCGACTTATTTATAAGAGGAGTAACTCTTCTAACACTTCGTGCTTTGAGCCTTTCCTGGGACAGCAGTTTTAGTTTCCGATGCACCATTGCAGGTTTATTGTATCCCTTGGACCGTCGAATCAACGATGAAACAGCGAAATTGCATCGATATTGAATACAAAAGGCAAATTGTCAACTTATTTACAAGAGGAGTAACTCTTCTAATAGTTCGTGTTTTAGCCTTTCCTGGGACAGCAGTATTAGATTCCGATGCACCATTGCAGGTTTACTGTATCCCTTGGACCATCAAATCAACAATGAAACACAGAAATTGCATCGATATTGAATACAAAAGGCAAAATGTTGACTTATTTTCAAGAGGAGTAACCCTTCTAATAGTTCGTGCTTTTAGCCATTCCTGGGACAGCAGTATTAGATTCCGATGCACCATTGCAGGTTTTACTGTATCCCTTGGACCTTCAAATCAACGATGGAACACAGAAAATGCATCGATATTGAATACAAAATGCAATATGTCGACTTATTTACAAGCGGAGTAACTCTTCTAATAGTTCGTATTTTGAGCCTTTCCTGGGACAGCAGTTTTAGATTCCGATGCACCATTGCAGGTTTACTGTATCCATTGGACCTTCGAATTAACGATGAAACACATAAATTGCATCGATATTGAATACAAAAGGCAAATTTTCGACTTACTTACAAGAGGAGTAACTCTTCTAATATTTCGTGTTTTAGCCTTTCCTGGGACAGCAGTATTAGATTCCGATGCACCATTGCAGGTTTACTGTATCCCTTGGACCTTCAAATCAACGATGAGACACAGAAATTGCAGCGATATTTAATACAAAAGGCAAATTGTCGACTTATTTACAAGAGGAGTAACTCTTCTAATAGTTCGTGATTTTAGCCTTTCCTGGGACAGCAGTATTAGATTCCGACGCACATTGCAGGTTTACTGTATCCCTTGGATCTTCAAATCAACGATGAAACACAGAAAATGCATCGATATTGATTACAAAAGGCAAAATATCGACTTATTTGCAAGAGGAGTAACTCTTCTAATAGTTCGTGCTTTGACCCTTTCCAGGGACAGCAGTATTAGATTCCGATGCACCATTGCAGGTTTACTGTATCTCTTGGACCATCAACTCAACGATGAAACACAGAAATTGCATCGAAATTAAATAAAAAAAAACGTCGACTTATTTACAAGAGGAGTAACTCTTCTAGTAGTTCCTGATTTTAGGCTTTCCTGGGACAGCAGTATTAGATTCCGATGAACAATTGCAGGTTTACTGTATCCCTTGGACCTTCAAATCAACGATGAAACACAGAAATTGCATCGATATTGAATAAAAAAGGCAAAATGTCGACTTATTTACAAGAGGAGTAACTCTTCTAATAGTTCGTGCTTTTAGCCTTTCCTGGGACAGCAGTATTAGATTCCGATGCACCATTGCAGGTTTACTGTATCCCTTGGATCTTCAAATCAACGAAGAAACACAGAAAATGCATCGATATTGAATACAAAAGGCAAAATATCGACATATTTACAAGTGGAGTAACTCTTATAATAGTTCGTGTTTTAGCCTTTCCTGGGATAGCAGTATTAGATTCCGATGCACCATTGCAGGTTTACTGTTTCCCTGGGACCTTCGATTCAACGATGAAACACAGAAATTGCATCGATATTGAATACAAATGGCAAAATGTCGACTTATCTACAAGAGGAGTAACTCTTCTAATAGTTCGTGCTTTTAGCCTTTCCTGGGACAGCAGTATTAGATTCCGATGCACCATTGCAGGTTTACTGTATCCCTTGGACCTTCAAATCAACGATGAAACACAGAAATTGCATCGATATTGAATACAAAAGGCAAAATGTCTACTTACTTTATAAGACAAGTAACTCTTCTAATAGTTCGTGCTTTGAGCCTTTCCTAGGACAGCAGTATTAGATTCCGATGCACCATTATAGGTTTACTGTATCCCTTGGATCTTCAAATCAACGATGAAACACAGAAAATGCATCGATATTGAATACAAAAGGCAAAATATCGACATATTTACAAGCGGAGTAACTCTTCTAATATTTCGTGCTTTGACCCTTTCCTGGGACAGCAGTATTATATTCTGATGCACCATTGCAGCTTTACTGTATCCATTGGACCTTCGAATTAACGATGAAACACATAAATTGCATCGATATTGAATACAAAAGGCAAATTGTCGACTTACTTACAAGAGGAGTAACTCTTCTAATATTTCGTGTTTTAGCCTTTCCTGGGACAGCAGTATTAGATTCCGATGCACCATTGCAGGTTTACTGTATCCCTTGGACCTTCAAATCAACGATGAAACACAGAAATTGCAGCGATATCTAATACAAAAGGCAAATTGTCGACTTAATTACAAGAGGAGTAACTCTTCTAATAGTTCGTGATTTTAGCCTTTCCTGGGACAGCAGTATTAGATTCCGACGCACATTGCAGTTTTACTGTATCCCTTGGATCTTCAAATCAACGATGAAACACAGAAAATGCATCGATATTGATTACAAAAGGCAAAATATCGACTTATTTGCAAGCGTAGTAACTCTTCTAATAGTTCGTGATTTTAGCCTTTCCTGGGATAGAAGTATTAGATTCCGATGCACCATTGCAGGTTTACTGTATCCCTTGGACCTTCGAATCAACGATGAAACACAGAAATTGCATCGATATTGAATACAAAAGGCAAATTGTCGACTTATTTACAAGAGGAGTAACTCTTCTAATAGTTCGTACTTTTAGCCTTTCCTAGGATAGCAGTATGAGATTCCGATGCACCATTGCAGGTTTACTGTATCAATGGGACCGTCGAGTCAACGATGAAACACAGAAATTGCATCGATATTGAATACAAAAGGCAAAATATCCACTTATTTACAAGCAGAGTAACTCTTCTAAAAGTTCGTGCTTTGACCCTTTCCAGGGACAGCAGTATTAGATTCCGATGCACCATTGCAGGTTTACTGTATCCCTTGGACGATCAACTCAACGATGAAACACAGAAATTGCATCGAAATTAAATTAAAAAAAATGTCGACTTATTTACAAGAGGAGTAACTCTTCTAGTAGTTCGTGATTTTAGGCTTTCCTGGGACAGCAGTATTAGATTCCGATGAACCATTGCAGGTTTACTGTATCGCTGGGACCTTCGAATCAACGATGAAACACAGAAATTGCATCGATATTGAAGACAAAAGGCAAAATGTCGACTTATTTACAAGAGGAGTAACTCTTCTAATAGTTCGTGCTTTTAGCCTTTCCTGGGACAGCAGTATTACATTCCGATGCACCATTGCAGGTTTACTGTATCCCTTGGACCTTCAAATCAACGATGAAACACAGAAATTGCATCGATATTGAATACAAAAGGCAAAATGTCTACTTATTTTATAAGAGAAGTAACTCTGCTAATAGTTCGTGCTTTGAGCCTTTCCTAGGACAGCAGTATTCGATTGCGATGCACCATTGCAGGTTTACTGTATCTTTTGGACCTTCAACTAAACGATGAAACACAGAAATTGCATCGATATTGAATACAAAAGGAGAATGTCGACTTAATTAGAAGAGGAGTAACTCTTCAAATAGTTCGCGCTTTGAGCCGTTCCTGGGACAGCAGTATTAGATTACGGTGCACCATTGCAGGTTTACTGTATCCCTTGGACATTCAAATCAACAATGAAACACAGAAATTGCATCGATATTGAATACAAAAGGCAAAATGTCGACTTATTTACAAGAGGAGTAACTCTTCTAATATTTAGTGCTTTTAGCCTTTCCTGGGACAGCAGTATTAGATTCCGATGCACCATTGCAGGTTTACTGTATCCCTTGGACCTTCAAATCAACCTTGAAACACAGAAATTGCATCGATATTGAATACAAAATGCAAAATGTCGACTTATTTACAAGAGGAGTAACTCTTCTATTAGTTCGTGCTTTGAGCCATTCCTGGGACAGCAGTATTAGATTCCGATGCACCATTGCAGGTTTACTGTTTCCCTTGCACCTTCAAATCAACGATGAAACACAGAAATTGCATCGATATTGAATAAAAAATGCAAAATATCGACTTATTTGCAAGCGTAGTAACTCTTCTAATAGTTCGTGATTTTAGCCTTTCCTGGGATAGAAGTATTAGATTCCGATGCACCATTGCAGGTTTACTGTATCCCTTGGACCTTCGAATCAACGATGAAACACAGAAATTGCTTCGATACTGAATACAAAAGGCAAATTGTCGACTTATTTACAAGAGGAGTAACTCTTCTAATGGTTCGTGCTTTGACCCTTTCCAGGGACAGCAGTATTAGATTCCGATGCACCATTGCAGGTTTACTGTATCCCTTGGACCATCAACTCAACGATGAAACACAGAAATTGCATCGAAATTAAATAAAAAAAAATGTCGACTTATTTACAAGAGGAGTAACTCTTCTAGTAGTTCCTGATTTTAGGCTTTCCTGGGACAGCAGTATTAGATTCCGATGAACCATTGCAGGTTTACTGTATCCCTTGGACCTTCAAATCAACGATGAAACAAAGAAATTGCATCGATATTGAATACAAAAGGCAAAATGTCGACTTATTTACAAGAGGAGTAACTCTTCTAATAGTTCGTGCTTTTAGCCTTTCCTGGGACAGCAGTATTAGATTCCGATGCACCATTGCAGGTTTACTGTATCCCTTGGATCTTCAAATCAACGAAGAAACACAGAAAATGCATCGATATTGAATACAAAAGGCAAAATATCGACATATTTACAAGCGGAGTAACCCTTATAATAGTTCGTGTTTTAGCCTTTCCTGGGATAGCAGTATTAGATTCCGATGCACCATTGCAGGTTTACTGTTTCCCTGGGACCTTCGATTCAACGATGAAACACAGAAATTGCATCGATATTGAATACAAAAGGCAAAATGTCGACTTATTTACAAGAGGAGTAACTCTTCTAATAGTTCGTGCTTTTAGCCTTTCCTGGGACAGCAGTATTAGATTCCGATGCACCATTGCAGGTTTACTGTATCCCTTGGACCTTCAAATCAACGATGAAACACAGAAATTGCATCGATATTGAATACAAAAGGCAAAATGTCTACTTATTTTATAAGACAAGTAACTCTTCTAATAGTTCGTGCTTTGAGCCTTTCCTAGGACAGCAGTATTAGATTCCGATGCACCATTATAGGTTTACTGTATCCCTTGGATCTTCAAATCAACGATGAAACACAGAAAATGCATCGATATTGAATACAAAAGGCAAAATATCGACATATTTACAAGCGGAATAACTCTTCTAATATTTCGTGCTTTGACCCTTTCCTGGGACAGCAGTATTATATTCCGATGCACCATTGCAGGTTTACTGTATCCCTTGGACCGTCGAATCAACGATGAAACAGCGAAATTGCATCGATATTGAATACAAAAGGAAAATTGTCAACTTATTTACAAGTGGAGTAACTCTTCTAATAGTTCGTGTTTTAGCCTTTCCTGGGACTGCAGTATTAGATTCCGATGCACCATTGCAGGTTTACATTATCCCTTGGACCTTCAAATCAACGATGAAACACAGAAATTGCATCGATATTTAATACAAAAGGCAAATTGTCGACTTATTTACAAGAGGAGTAACTCTTCTAATTGTTCGTGCTTTTAGCCTTTCCTGGGACAGCAGTATTAGATTCCGATGCACCATTGCAGGTTTACTGTTTCGCTTGGACCTACAAATCAACGATGAAACACAGAAATTGCATCGATATTGAATAAAAAAGGCAAAATGTCGAATTATTTACAAGAGGAGTAACTCTTCAAATAGTTCGCGCTTTGAGCCTTTCCTGGGACAGCAGTATTAGATTACGATGAACCATTGCAAGTTTACTGTATCCCTTCGACCTTCAAATCAACAATGGAACACAGAAATTGCATCGATATTGAATACAAAAGGCAAAATGTCGACTTATTTACAAGAGGAGTAACTCTTCTAATATTTCGAGCTTTGACCCTTTCCTGGGACAGCTGTATTAGATTCCGATGCACCATTGCAGGTTTACTGTATCCCTTGGACCTTCAAATCAACGATGAAACACAGAAATTGCATCGATATTGAATACAAAATGCAAAATGTCGACTTATTTATAAGAGGAGTAACTCTTCTAATAGTTCGTGCTTTGAGCCTTTCCTGGGACAGCAGTATTAGATTCCGATGCACCATTGCAGGTTTACAGTTTCCCTTGGACCTTCAAATCACGATGAAACACAGAAATTGCATCGATATTGAATAAAAAAGGCAAAATGTCGACTTATTTATAAGAGGAGTAACTCTTCTAATAGGTCGTGCTTTGAGCCTTTCCTGGGACAGCAGTTTTAGTTTCCGATGCACCATTGCAGGTTTATTGTATCCCTTGGACCGTCGAATCAACGATGAAACAGCGAAATTGCATCGATATTGAATACAAAAGGCAAATTGTCAACTTATTTACAAGAGGAGTAACTCTTCTAATAGTTCGTGTTTTAGCCTTTCCTGGGACAGCAGTATTAGATTCCGATGCACAATTGCAGGTTTACTGTATCCCTTGGACCTTCAAATCAACGATGAAACACAGAAATTGCAGCGATATTTAATACAAAAGGCAAACTGTCGACTTATTTACAAGAGGAGTAACTCTTCTAATAGTTCGTGATTTTAGCCTTTCCTGGGACAGCAGTATTAGATTCCGACGCACATTGCAGTTTTACTGTATCCCTTGGATCTTCAAATCAACGATGAAACACAGAAAATGCATCGATATTGATTACAAAAGGCAAAATATCGACTTATTTGTAAGCGTAGTAACTCTTCTAATAGTTCGTGATTTTAGCCTTTCCTGGGATAGAAGTATTAGATTCCGATGCACCATTGCAGGTTTACTGTATCCCTTGGACCTTCGAATCAACGATGAAACACAGAAATTGCATCGATACTGAATACAAAAGGCAAATTGTAGACTTATTTACAAGAGGAGTAACTCTTCTAATAGTTCGTGCTTTTAGCCTTTCCTAGGATAGCAGTATGAGATTCCGATGCACCATTGCAGGTTTACTGTATCCCTGGGACCTTCGAGTCAACGATGAAACACAGAAATTGCATCGATATTGAATACAAAAGGCAAAATATCGACTTATTTACAAGCAGAGTAACCCATCTAAAAGTTCGTGCTTTGACCCTTTCCAGGGACAGCAGTATTAGATTCCGATGCACCATTGCAGGTTTACTGTATCCCTTGGACGATCAACTCAACGATGAAACACAGAAATTGCATCGAAATTAAATTTAAAAAAATGTCGACTTATTTACAAGAGGAGTAACTCTTCTAGTAGTTCGTGATTTTAGGCTTTCCTGGGACAGCAGTATTAGATTCTGATGAACCATTGCAGGTTACTGTATCCCTTGGACCTTCAAATCAACGATGAAACACAGAAATTGCATCGATATTGAATACAAAAGGCAAAATGTCAACTTATTTATAAGAGGAGTAACTCTTCTAATAGTTCGTGTTTTGAGCCTTTCCTGGGACAGCAGAATTAGATTACGATGCACCATTGCAGGTTTACTGTTTCCCTTGGACCTTCAAATCAACGATGAAACAGAGAAATTGCATCGAAATTGAATAAAAAAGGCAAAATGTCGACTTATTTACAAGAGGAGTAACTCTTCAAATAGTTCGCGCTTTGAGCCTTTCCTGGGACAGCAGTATTAGATTACGATGCACCATTGCAGGTTTACTGTATCCCTTGGACCATCAAATCAACAATGAAACACAGAAATTGCATCGATATTGAATACAAAAGGCAAAATGTTGACTTATTTACAAGAGGAGTAACTCTTCTAATAGTTCGTGCTTTTAGCCATTACTGGGACAGCAGTATTAGATTCCGATGCACCATTGCAGGTTTACTGTATCCCTTGGACATTCAAATCAACGATGGAACACAGAAATTGCATCGATATTGAATACAAAATGCAATATGTCGACTTATTTACAAGCGGAGTAACTCTTCTAATAGTTCGTGTTTTGAGCCTTTCCTGGGACAGCAGTTTTAGATTCCGATGCACCATTGCAGGTTTACTGTATCCATTGGACCTTCGAATTAACGATGAAACAGCGAAATTGCATCGATATTGAATACAAAAGGCAAATTGTCGACTTACTTACAAGAGGAGTAACTCTTCTAATATTTCGTGTTTTAGCCTTTCCTGGGACAGCAGTATTAGATTCCGATGCACAATTGCAGGTTTACTGTATCCCTTGGACCTTCAAATCAACGATGAAACACAGAAATTGCAGCGATATTTAATACAAAAGGCAAACTGTCGACTTATTTACAAGAGGAGTAACTCTTCTAATAGTTCGTGATTTTAGCCTTTCCTGGGACAGCAGTATTAGATTCCGACGCACATTGCAGTTTTACTGTATCCCTTGGATCTTCAAATCAACGATGAAACACAGAAAATGCATCGATATTGATTACAAAAGGCAAAATATCGATTTATTTGCAAGCGTAGTAACTCTTCTAATAGTTCGTGATTTTAGCCTTTCCTGGGATAGAAGTATTAGATTCCGATGCACCATTGCAGGTTTACTGTATCCCTTGGACCTTCGAATCAACGATGAAACACAGAAATTGCATCGATACTGAATACAAAAGGCAAATTGTAGACTTATTTACAAGAGGAGTAACTCTTCTAATAGTTCGTGCTTTTAGCCTTTCCTAGGATAGCAGTATGAGATTCCGATGCACCATTGCAGGTTTACTGTATCCCTGGGACCTTCGAGTCAACGATGAAACACAGAAATTGCATCGATATTGAATACAAAAGGCAAAATATCGACTTATTTACAAGCAGAGTAACCCATCTAAAAGTTCGTGCTTTGACCCTTTCCAGGGACAGCAGTATTAGATTCCGATGCACCATTGCAGGTTTACTGTATCCCTTGGACGATCAACTCAACGATGAAACACAGAAATTGCATCGAAATTAAATTTAAAAAAATGTCGACTTATTTACAAGAGGAGTAACTCTTCTAGTAGTTCGTGATTTTAGGCTTTCCTGGGACAGCAGTATTAGATTCTGATGAACCATTGCAGGTTACTGTATCCCTTGGACCTTCAAATCAACGATGAAACACAGAAATTGCATCGATATTGAATACAAAATGCAAAATGTCAACTTATTTATAAGAGGAGTAACTCTTCTAATAGTTCGTGTTTTGAGCCTTTCCTGGGACAGCAGAATTAGATTACGATGCACCATTGCAGGTTTACTGTATCCCTTGGACCTTCAAATCAACAATGAAACACAGAAATTGCATCGATATTGAATACAAAAGGCAAAATATCGACTTACTTACAAGCGGAGTAACTCTTCTAATAGTTCGTGCTTTTAGCCTTTCCTGGGATAGCAGTATTAGATTCCTATGCACCATTGCAGGTTTACTGTATCGCTGGGACCTTCGAATCAACGATGAAACACAGAAATTGCATCGATATTGAAGACAAAAGGCAAAATGTCGACTTATTTACAAGAGGAGAAACTCTTCTAATAGTTCGTGCTTTTAACCTTTCCTGGGACAGCAGTATTACATTCCGATGCACCATTGCAGGGTTACTGTATCCCTTGGACCTTCAAATCAACGATGAAACACAGAAATTGCATCGATATTGAATACAAAAGGCAAAATGTCTACTTATTTTATAAGAGAAGTAACTCTTCTAATAGTTCGTGCTTTGAGCCTTTCCTAGGACAGCAGTATTCGATTGCGATGCACCATTGCAGGTTTACTGTATCTTTTGGACCTTCAACTAAACGATGAAACACAGAAATTGCATCGATATTGAATACAAAAGGAGAATGTCGACTTATTTAGAAGAGGAGTAACTCTTCAAATAGTTCGCGCTTTGAGCCGTTCCTGGGACAGCAGTATTAGATTACGATGCACCATTGCAGGTTTACTGTATCCCTTGGACCTTCAAATCAACAATGAAACACAGAAATTGCATCGATATTGAATACAAAAGGCAAAATGTCGACTTATTTACAAGAGGAGTAACTCTTCTAATAGATCGTGCTTTTAGCCTTTCCTGGGACAGCAGTATTTGATTCCGATGCACCATTGCAGGTTTACTGTATCCCTTGGACCTTCAAATCAACCTTGAAACACATAAATTGCATCGATATTGAATACAAAATGCAAAATGTCGACTTATTTACAAGAGGAGTAACTCTTCTAATAGTTCGTGCTTTGAGCCTTTCCTGGGACAGCAGTATTAGATTCCGATGCACCATTGCAGGTTTACTGTTTCCCTTGGACCTTCAAATCAACGATGAAACACAGAAATTGCATCGATATTGAATAAAAAAGGCAAAATGTCGACTTATTTATAAGAGGAGTCACTCTTCTAATAGTTCGTGCTTTGAGCCTTTCCTGCGACAGCAGTCTTAGATTCCGATGCACCATTGCAGGTTTACTGTATCCCTTGGACCGTCGAATCAACGATGATACACAGAATTTGCGTCGATATTGAATACAAAAGGCAAATTGTCAACTTATTTACAAGAGGAGTAACTCTTCTAATAGTTAGTGTTTTAGCCTCTCCTGGGACAGCAGTATTAGATTCCGATGCACCATTCCAGGTTTACTGTATCCCTTGGACCTTCAAATCAACAATGAAACACAGAAATTGCATCGATATTGAATACAAAAGGCAAAATATCGACTTATTTACAAGCAGAGTAACTCTTCTAAAAGTTCGTGCTTTTGACCCTTTCCAGGGACAGCAGTATTAGATTCCGATGCACCATTGCAGGTTTACTGTATCCCTTGGACGATCAACTCAACGATGAAACACAGAAATTGCATCGAAATTAAATAAAAAAAAATGTCGACTTATTTACAAGAGGAGTAACTCTTCTAGTAGTTCGTGATTTTAGGCTTTCCTGGGACAGCAGTATTAGATTCCGATGAACCATTGCAGGTTTACTGTATCGCTGGGACCTTCGAATCAACGATGAAACACAGAAATTGAATCGATATTGAAGACAAAAGGCAAAATGTCGACTTATTTACAAGAGGAGTAACTCTTCTAATAGTTCGTGCTTTTAGCCTTTCCTGGGACAGCAGTATTACATTCCGATGCACCATTGCAGGTTTACTGTATCCCTTGGACCTTCAAATCAACGATGAAACACAGAAATTGCATCGATATTGAATACAAAAGGCAAAATGTCTACTTATTTTATAAGAGAAGTAACTCTGCTAATAGTTCGTGCTTTGAGCCTTTCCTAGGACAGCAGTATTCGATTGCGATGCACCATTGCAGGTTTACTGTATCTTTTGGACCTTCAACTAAACGATGAAACACAGAAATTGCATCGATATTGAATACAAAAGGAGAATGTCGACTTATTTAGAAGAGGAGTAACTCTTCAAATAGTTCGCGCTTTGAGCCGTTCCTGGGACAGCAGTATTAGATTACGATGCACCATTGCAGGTTTACTGTATCCCTTGGACATTCAAATCAACAATGAAACACAGAAATTGCATCGATATTGAATACAAAAGGCAAAATGTCGACTTATTTACAAGAGGAGTAACTCTTCTAATATTTAGTGCTTTTAGCCTTTCCTGGGACAGCAGTATTAGATTCCGATGCACCATTGCAGGTTTACTGTATCCCTTGGACCTTCAAATCAACCTTGAAACACAGAAATTGCATCGATATTGAATACAAAATGCAAAATGTCGACTTATTTACAAGAGGAGTAACTCTTCTAATAGTTCGTGCTTTGAGCCATTCCTGGGACAGCAGTATTAGATTCCGATGCACCATTGCAGGTTTACTGTTTCCCTTGCACCTTAAATCAACGATGAAACACAGAAATTGCATCGATATTGAATAAAAAAGGCAAAATATCGACTTATTTGCAAGCGTAGTAACTCTTCTAATAGTTCGTGATTTTAGCCTTTCCTGGGATAGAAGTATTAGATTCCGATGCACCATTGCAGGTTTACTGTATCCCTTGGACCTTCGAATCAACGATGAAACACAGAAATTGCATCGATACTGAATACAAAAGGCAAATTGTCGACTTATTTACAAGAGGAGTAACTCTTCTAATAGTTCGTGCTTTGACCCTTTCCAGGGACAGCAGTATTAGATTCCGATGCACCATTGCAGGTTTACTGTATCCCTTGGACCATCAACTCAACGATGAAACACAGAAATTGCATCGAAATTAAATTAAAAAAAATGTCGACTTATTTACAAGAGGAGTAACTCTTCTAGTAGTTCGTGATTTTAGGCTTTCCTGGGACAGCAGTATTAGATTCCGATGAACCATTGCAGGTTTACTGTATCGCTGGGACCTTCGAATCAACGATGAAACACAGAAATTGCATCGATATTGAAGACAAAAGGCAAAATGTCGACTTATTTACAAGAGGAGTAACTCTTCTAATAGTTCGTGCTTTTAGCCTTTCCTGGGACAGCAGTATTACATTCCGATGCACCATTGCAGGTTTACTGTATCCCTTGGACCTTCAAATCAACGATGAAACACAGAAATTGCATCGATATTGAATACAAAAGGCAAAATGTCTACTTATTTTATAAGAGAAGTAACTCTGCTAATAGTTCGTGCTTTGAGCCTTTCCTAGGACAGCAGTATTCGATTGCGATGCACCATTGCAGGTTTACTGTATCTTTTGGACCTTCAACTAAACGATGAAACACAGAAATTGCATCGATATTGAATACAAAAGGAGAATGTCGACTTATTTAGAAGAGGAGTAACTCTTCAAATAGTTCGCGCTTTGAGCCGTTCCTGGGACAGCAGTATTAGATTACGATGCACCATTGCAGGTTTACTGTATCCCTTGGACATTCAAATCAACAATGAAACACAGAAATTGCATCGATATTGAATACAAAAGGCAAAATGTCGACTTATTTACAAGAGGAGTAACTCTTCTAATATTTAGTGCTTTTAGCCTTTCCTGGGACAGCAGTATTAGATTCCGATGCACCATTGCAGGTTTACTGTATCCCTTGGACCTTCAAATCAACCTTGAAACACAGAAATTGCATCGATATTGAATACAAAATGCAAAATGTCGACTTATTTACAAGAGGAGTAACTCTTCTAATAGTTCGTGCTTTGAGCCATTCCTGGGACAGCAGTATTAGATTCCGATGCACCATTGCAGGTTTACTGTTTCCCTTGCACCTTCAAATCAACGATGAAACACAGAAATTGCATCGATATTGAATAAAAAAGGCAAAATATCGACTTATTTTCAAGCGTAGTAACTCTTCTAATAGTTCGTGATTTTAGCCTTTCCTGGGATAGAAGTATTAGATTCCGATGCACCATTGCAGGTTTACTGTATCCCTTGGACCTTCGAATCAACGATGAAACACAGAAATTGCATCGATACTGAATACAAAAGGCAAATTGTCGACTTATTTACAAGAGGAGTAACTCTTCTAATAGTTCGTGCTTTGACCCTTTCCAGGGACAGCAGTATTAGATTCCGATGCACCATTGCAGGTTTACTGTATCCCTTGGACCATCAACTCAACGATGAAACACAGAAATTGCATCGAAATTAAATAAAAAAAAATGTCGACTTATTTACAAGAGGAGTAACTCTTCTAGTAGTTCCTGATTTTAGGCTTTCCTGGGACAGCAGTATTAGATTCCGATGAACCATTGCAGGTTTACTGTATCCCTTGGACCTTCAAATCAACGATGAAACAAAGAAATTGCATCGATATTGAATACAAAAGGCAAAATGTCGACTTATTTACAAGAGGAGTAACTCTTCTAATAGTTCGTGCTTTTAGCCTTTCCTGGGACAGCAGTATTAGATTCCGATGCACCATTGCAGGTTTACTGTATCCCTTGGATCTTCAAATCAACGAAGAAACACAGAAAATGCATCGATATTGAATACAAAAGGCAAAATATCGACATATTTACAAGCGGAGTAACCCTTATAATAGTTCGTGTTTTAGCCTTTCCTGGGATAGCAGTATTAGATTCCGATGCACCATTGCAGGTTTACTGTTTCCCTGGGACCTTCGATTCAACGATGAAACACAGAAATTGCATCGATATTGAATACAAAAGGCAAAATGTCGACTTATTTACAAGAGGAGTAACTCTTCTAATAGTTCGTGCTTTTAGCCTTTCCTGGGACAGCAGTATTAGATTCCGATGCACCATTGCAGGTTTACTGTATCCCTTGGACCTTCAAATCAACGATGAAACACAGAAATTGCATCGATATTGAATACAAAAGGCAAAATGTCTACTTATTTTATAAGACAAGTAACTCTTCTAATAGTTCGTGCTTTGAGCCTTTCCTAGGACAGCAGTATTAGATTCCGATGCACCATTGTAGGTTTACTGTATCCCTTGGATCTTCAAATCAACGATGAAACACAGAAAATGCATCGATATTGAATACAAAAGGCAAAATATCGTCATATTTACAAGCGGAATAACTCTTCTAATATTTCGTGCTTTGACCCTTTCCTGGGACAGCAGTATTATATTCCGATGCACCATTGCAGGTTTACTGTATCCCTTGGACCGTCGAATCAACGATGAAACAGCGAAATTGCATCGATATTGAATACAAAAGGAAAATTGTCAACTTATTTACAAGAGGAGTAACTCTTCCAATAGTTCGTGTTTTAGCCTTTCCTGGGACTGCAGTATTAGATTCCGATGCACCATTGCAGGTTTACATTATCCCTTGGACCTTCAAATCAACGATGAAACACAGAAATTGCATCGATATTTAATACAAAAGGCAAATTGTCGACTTATTTACAAGAGGAGTAACTCTTCTAATTGTTCGTGCTTTTAGCCTTTCCTGGGACAGCAGTATTAGATTCCGATGCACCATTGCAGGTTTACTGTTTCGCTTGGACCTACAAATCAACGATGAAACACAGAAATTGCATCGATATTGAATAAAAAAGGCAAAATGTCGACTTATTTACAAGAGGAGTAACTCTTCAAATAGTTCGCGCTTTGAGCCTTTCCTGGGACAGCAGTATTAGATTACGATGCACCATTGCAAGTTTACTGTATCCCTTCGACCTTAAATCAACAATGGAACACAGAAATTGCATCGATATTGAATACAAAAGGCAAAAAGTCGACTTATTTACAAGAGGAGTAACTCTTCTAATATTTCGAGCTTTGACCCTTTCCTGGGACAGCTGTATTAGATTCCGATGCACCATTGCAGGTTTACTGTATCCCTTGGACCTTCAAATCAACGATGAAACACAGAAATTGCATCGATATTGAATACAAAATGCAAAATGTCGACTTATTTATAAGAGGAGTAACTCTTCTAATAGTTCGTGCTTTGAGCCTTTCCTGGGACAGCAGTATTAGATTCCGATGCACCATTGCAGGTTTACAGTTTCCCTTGGACCTTCAAATCACGATGAAACACAGAAATTGCATCGATATTGAATAAAAAAGGCAAAATGTCGACTTATTTATAAGAGGAGTAACTCTTCTAATAGGTCGTGCTTTGAGCCTTTCCTGGGACAGCAGTTTTAGTTTCCGATGCACCATTGCAGGTTTATTGTATCCCTTGGACCGTCGAATCAACGATGAAACAGCGAAATTGCATCGATATTGAATACAAAAGGCAAATTGTCAACTTATTTACAAGAGGAGTAACTCTTCTAATAGTTCGTGTTTTAGCCTTTCCTGGGACAGCAGTATTAGATTCCGATGCACCATTGCAGGTTTAGTGTATCCCTTGGACCTTCAAATCAACGATGAAACACAGAAATTGCATCGATATTTAATACAAAAGGCAAATTGTCGACTTATTTACAAGAGGAGTAACTCTTCTAATAGTTCGTGCTTTTAGCCATTCCTGGGAGAGCAGTATTAGATTCCGATGCACCATTGCAGGTTTACTGCTTCCCTTGGACCTTCAAATCAACGATGAAACAGAGAAATTGCATCGATATTGAATAAAAAAGGCAAAATGTCGACTTATTTACAAGAGGAGTAACTCTTCAAATAGTTCGCGCTTTGAGCCTTTCCTGGGACAGCAGTATTAGATTACGATGCACCATTGCAGGTTTACTGTATCCCTTGGACCATCAAATCAACAATGAAACACAGAAATTGCATCGATATTGAATACAAAAGGCAAAATGTTGACTTATTTACAAGAGGAGTAACTCTTCTAATAGTTCGTGCTTTTAGCCATTACTGGGACAGCAGTATTAGATTCCGATGCACCATTGCAGGTTTACTGTATCCCTTGGACATTCAAATCAACGATGGAACACAGAAATTGCATCGATATTGAATACAAAATGCAATATGTCGACTTATTTACAAGCGGAGTAACTCTTCTAATAGTTCGTGTTTTGAGCCTTTCCTGGGACAGCAGTTTTAGATTCCGATGCACCATTGCAGGTTTACTGTATCCATTGGACCTTCGAATTAACGATGAAACACATAAATTGCATCGATATTGAATACAAAAGGCAAATTGTCGACTTACTTACAAGAGGAGTAACTCTTCTAATATTTCGTGTTTTAGCCTTTCCTGGGACAGCAGTATTAGATTCCGATGCACAATTGCAGGTTTACTGTATCCCTAGGACCTTCAAATCAACGATGAAACACAGAGATTGCAGCGATATTTAATACAAAAGGCAAACTGTCGACTTATTTACAAGAGGAGTAACTCTTCTAATAGTTCGTGATTTTAGCCTTTCCTGGGACAGCAGTATTAGATTCCGACGCACATTGCAGTTTTACTGTATCCCTTGGATCTTCAAATCAACGATGAAACACAGAAAATGCATCGATATTGATTACAAAAGGCAAAATATCGACTTATTTGCAAGCGTAGTAACTCTTCTAATAGTTCGTGATTTTAGCCTTTCCTGGGATAGAAGTATTAGATTCCGATGCACCATTGCAGGTTTACTGTATCCCTTGGACCTTCGAATCAACGATGAAACACAGAAATTGCATCGATACTGAATACAAAAGGCAAATTGTAGACTTATTTACAAGAGGAGTAACTCTTCTAATAGTTCGTGCTTTTAGCCTTTCCTAGGATAGCAGTATGAGATTCCGATGCACCATTGCAGGTTTACTGTATCCCTGGGACCTTCGAGTCAACGATGAAACACAGAAATTGCATCGATATTGAATACAAAAGGCAAAATATCGACTTATTTACAAGCAGAGTAACCCATCTAAAAGTTCGTGCTTTGACCCTTTCCAGGGACAGCAGTATTAGATTCCGATGCACCATTGCAGGTTTACTGTATCCCTTGGACGATCAACTCAACGATGAAACACAGAAATTGCATCGAAATTAAATTTAAAAAAATGTCGACTTATTTACAAGAGGAGTAACTCTTCTAGTAGTTCGTGATTTTAGGCTTTCCTGGGACAGCAGTATTAGATTACGATGCACCATTGCAGGTTTACTGTATCCTTGGACCTTCAAATCAACAATGAAACACAGAAATTGCATCGATATTGAATACAAAAGGCAAAATATCGACTTACTTACAAGCGGAGTAACTCTTCTAATAGTTCGTGCTTTTAGCCTTTCCTGGGATAGCAGTATTAGATTCCTATGCACCATTGCAGGTTTACTGTATCGCTGGGACCTTCGAATCAACGATGAAACACAGAAATTGCATCGATATTGAAGACAAAAGGCAAAATGTCGACTTATTTACAAGAGGAGTAACTCTTCTAATAGTTCGTGCTTTTAGCCTTTCCTGGGACAGCAGTATTACATTCCGATGCACCATTGCAGGGTTACTGTATCCCTTGGACCTTCAAATCAACGATGAAACACAGAAATTGCATCGATATTGAATACAAAAGGCAAAATGTCTACTTATTTTATAAGAGAAGTAACTCTTCTAATAGTTCGTGCTTTGAGCCTTTCCTAGGACAGCAGTATTCGATTGCGATGCACCATTGCAGGTTTACTGTATCTTTTGGACCTTCAACTAAACGATGAAACACAGAAATTGCATCGATATTGAATACAAAAGGAGAATGTCGACTTATTTAGAAGAGGAGTAACTCTTCAAATAGTTCGCGCTTTGAGCCGTTCCTGGGACAGCAGTATTAGATTACGATGCACCATTGCAGGTTTACTGTATCCCTTGGACCTTCAAATCAACAATGAAACACAGAAATTGCATCGATATTGAATACAAAAGGCAAAATGTCAACTTATTTACAAGAGGAGTAACTCTTCTAATAGATCGTGCTTTTAGCCTTTCCTGGGACAGCAGTATTTGATTCCGATGCACCATTGCAGGTTTACTGTATCCCTTGGACCTTCAAATCAACCTTGCAACACAGAAATTGCATCGATATTGAATACAAAATGCAAAATGTCGACTTATTTACAAGAGGAGTAACTCTTCTAATAGTTCGTGCTTTGAGCCTTTCCTGGGACAGCAGTATTAGATTCCGATGCACCATTGCAGGTTTACTGTTTCCCTTGGACCTTCAAATCAACGATGAAACACAGAAATTGCATCGATATTGAATAAAAAAGGCAAAATGTCGACTTATTTATAAGAGGAGTCACTCTTCTAATAGTTCGTGCTTTGAGCCTTTCCTGCGACAGCAGTCTTAGATTCCGATGCACCATTGCAGGTTTACTGTATCCCTTGGACCGTCGAATCAACGATGATACACAGAATTTGCGTCGATATTGAATACAAAAGGCAAATTGTCAACTTATTTACAAGAGGAGTAACTCTTCTAATAGTTAGTGTTTTAGCCTTTCCTGGGACAGCAGTATTAGATTCCGATGCACCATTCCAGGTTTACTGTATCCCTTGGACCTTCAAATCAACGACGAAACAAAGAAATTGCATCGATATTTAATACAAAAAGCAAATTGTCGACTTATTTACAAGAGGAGTAACTCTTCTAATAGTTCGTGCTTTTAGCCTTTCCTGGGACAGCAGTATTAGATTCCGATGAACCATTGCAGGTTCACTGTTTCCCTTGGACCTTCAAATCAACGATGAAACACAGAAATTGCATCGATATTGAATTAAAAAGAGGCAAAATGTCGACTGATTTACAAGACGAGTAACTCTTCAAATTGTTCGCGTTTTGAGCCTTTCCTGGGACAGCAGTATTAGATTCCGATGCACCATTGCAGGTTTACTGTATCCCTTGGACCTTCAAATCAACAATGAAATACAGAAATTGCATCGATATTGAATACAAAAGGCAAAATGTCGACTTATTTACAAGAGGAGTAACTCTTCTAATAGTTTGTGCTTTAGCCTTTCCTGGGACAGCAGTATTAGATTCCGATGCACCATTGCAGGTTTACTGTATCCCTTGGACCTTCAAATCAACGATGAAACACAGAAATTGCATCGATATTGAATAAAAAAGGCATAATGTAGACTTATTTATAAGAGGAGTAACTCTTCTTATTGTTCCTGTTTGAGCCTTTCCTGGAACCGCAGTATTAGATTACGAAGCACCATTGCAGGTTTACTAGATCCCTTAGAAATTCAAATCAACGATGAAACACAGAAATTGCATCAATATTGAATACAAAATGCAAATTGTCGACTTATTTGCAACAGGAGTTACTCTTCTAATAGTTCGTGCTTTGAGCCTTTCCTGGAACAGCAGTATTAGATTCCGATGCACCATTGCAGGTTTATTGTATCCCTTGGACCGTCGAATCAACGATGAAACAGCGAAATTGCATCGATATTGAATACAAAAGGCAAATTGTCAACTTATTTACAAGTGGAGTAACTCTTCTAATAGTTCGTGTTTTAGCCTTTCCTGGGACAGCAGTATTAGCTTCCGATGCACCATTGCAGGTTTACTGTATCCCTTGGACCTTCAAATCAACGATGGAACACAGAAATTGCATCGATATTGAATACAAAATGCAAAATGTCGACTTATTTACAAGAGCAGTAACTCTTCTAATATTTCGAGCTTTGACCCTTTCCTGGGACAGCTGTATTAGTTTCCGATGCACCATTGCAGGTTTACTGTATCCCTTGGACCTTCAAATCAACGATGAAACACAGAAATTGCATCGATATTGAATACAAAATGCAAAATGTCGACTTATTTATAAGAGGAGTAACTCTTCTAATAGTTCGTGCTTTGAGCCTTTCCTGGGACAGCAGTATTAGATTCCGATGCACCATTGCAGGTTTACAGTTTCCCTTGGACCTTCAAATCACCATGAAACACAGAAATTGCATCGATATTGAATAAAAAAGGCAAACGTCGACTTATTTATAAGAGGAGTAACTCTTCTAATAGGTCGTGCTTTGAGCCTTTCCTGGGACAGCAGTTTTAGTTTCCGATGCACCATTGCAGGTTTATTGTATCCCTTGGACCGTCGAATCAACGATGAAACAGCGAAATTGCATCGATATTGAAAACAAAAGGCAAATTGTCAACTTATTTACAAGAGGAGTAACTCTTCTAATTGTTCGTGTTTTAGCCTTTCCTGGGACAGCAGTATTAGATTCCGATGCACCATTGCAGGTTTACTGTATCCCTTGGACCTTCAAATCAACGATGAAACACAGAAATTGCATCGATATTTAATACAAAAGGCAAATTGTCGACTTATTTACAAGAGGAGTAACTCTTCTAATAGTTCGTGCTTTTAGCCTTTCCTGGGACAGCAGTATTAGATTCCGATGCACCATTGCAGGTTTACTGTTTCCCTTGGACCTTCAAATCAACGATGAAACACAGAAATTGCATCGATATTGAATAAAAAAGGCAAAATGTCGACTTATTTACAAGAGGAGTAACTCTTCAAATAGTTCGCGCTTTGAGCCTTTCCTGGGACAGCAGTATTAGATTACGATGCACCATTGCAGGTTTACTGTATCCCTTGGACCATCAAATCAACAATGAAACACAGAAATTGCATCGATATTGAATACAAAAGGCAAAATGTTGACTTATTTACAAGAGGAGTAACTCTTCTAATAGTTCGTGCTTTGAGCCTTTCCTGGGACAGCAGTATTAGATTCCGATGCACCATTGCAGGTTTACTGTTTCCCTTGGACCTTCAAATCAACGATGAAACACAGAAATTGCATCGATATTGAATAAAAAAGGCAAAATGTCGACTTATTTATAAGAGGAGTCACTCTTCTAATAGTTCGTGCTTTGAGCCTTTCCTGCGACAGCAGTCTTAGATTCCGATGCACCATTGCAGGTTTACTGTATCCCTTGGACCGTCGAATCAACGATGATACACAGAATTTGCATCGATATTGAATACAAAAGGCAAATTGTCAACTTATTTACAAGAGGAGTAACTCTTCTAATAGTTAGTGTTTTAGCCTTTCCTGGGACAGCAGTATTAGATTCCGATGCACCATTCCAGGTTTACTGTATCCCTTGGACCTTCAAATCAACGATGAAACAAAGAAATTGCATCGATATTTAATACAAAAAGCAAATTGTCGACTTATTTACAAGAGGAGTAACTCTTCTAATAGTTCGTGCTTTTAGCCTTTCCTGGGACAGCAGTATTAGATTCCGATGAACCATTGCTGGTTCACTATTTCCCTTGGACCTTCAAATCAACGATGAAACACAGAAATTGCATCGATATTGAATTAAAAAGAGGCAAAATGTCGACTGATTTACAAGAGGAGTAACTCTTCAAATTGTTCGCGTTTTGAGCCTTTCCTGGGACAGCAGTATTAGTTTCCGATGCACCATTGCAGGTTTACTGTATCCCTTGGACCTTCAAATCAACAATGAAATACAGAAATTGCATCGATATTGAATACAAAAGGGAAAATGTCGACTTATTTACAAGAGGAGTAACTCTTCTAATAGTTCGTGCTTTAGCCTTTCCTGGGACAGCAGTATTAGATTCCGATGCACCATTGCAGGTTTACTGTATCCCTTGGACCTTCAAATCAACGATAAAACACAGAAATTGCATCGATATTGAATAAAAAAGGCATAATGTAGGCTTATTTATAAGAGGAGTACTCTTCTTATAGTTCCTGTTTGAGCCTTTCCTGGAACCGCAGTATTAGATTACGATGCACCATTGCAGGTTTACTAGATCCCTTAGAAATTCAAATCAACGATGAAACACAGAAATTGCATCAATATTGAATACAAAATGCAAATTGTCTACTTATTTGCAACAGGAGTAACTCTTCTAATAGTTCGTGCTTTGAGCCTTTCCTGGAACAGCAGTATTAGATTCCGATGCACCATTGCAGGTTTATTGTATCCCTTGGACCGTCGAATCAACGATGAAACAGCGAAATTGCATCGATATTGAATACAAAAGGCAAATTGTCAACTTATTTACAAGAGGAGTAACTCTTCTAATAGTTCGTGTTTTAGCCTTTCCTGGGACAGCAGTATTAGATTCCGATGCACCATTGCAGGTTTACTGTATCCCTTGGACCTTCAAATCAACGATGTAAACACAGAAATTGCATCGATATTTAATACAAAAGGCAAATTGTCGACTTATTTACAAGAGGAGTAACTCTTCTAATAGTTCGTGCTTTTAGCCTTTCCTGGGACAGCAGTATTAGATTCCGATGCACCATTGCAGGTTTACTGTTTCCCTTGGACCTTCAAATCAACGATGAAACACAGAAATTGCATCGATATTGAATAAAAAAGGCAAAATGTCGACTTATTTACAAGAGGAGTAACTCTTCAAATAGTTCGCGCTTTGAGCCTTTCCTGGGACAGCAGTATTAGATTACGATGCACCATTGCAGGTTTACTGTATCCCTTGGACCATCAAATCAACAATGAAACACAGAAATTGCATCGATATTGAATACAAAAGGCAAAATGTTGACTTATTTACAAGAGGAGTAACTCTTCTAATAGTTCGTGCTTTTAGCCATTACTGGGACAGCAGTATTAGATTCCGATGCACCATTGCAGGTTTACTGTATCCCTTGGACCTTCAAATCAACGATGGAACACAGAAATTGCATCGATATTGAATACAAAATGCAAAATGTCGACTTATTTACTAGAGGAGTAACTCTTCTAATATTTCGAGCTTTGACCCTTTCCTGGGACAGCTGTATTAGATTCCGATGCACCATTGCAGGTTTACTGTATCCCTTGGACCTTCAAATCAACGATGAAACACAGAAATTGCATCGATATTGAATACAAAATGCAAAATGTCGACTTATTTATAAGAGGAGTAACTCCTCTAATAGTTCGTGCTTTGAGCCTTTCCTGGGACAGCAGTATTGGATTCCGATGCACCATTGCAGGTTTACAGTTTCCCTTGGACCTTCAAATCACGATGAAACACAGAAATTGCATCGAAATTGAATAAAAAAGGCAAAATGTCGACTTATTTATAAGAGGAGTAACTCTTCTAATAGGTCGTGTTTTGAGCCTTTCCTGGGACAGCAGTTTTAGTTTCCGATGCACCATTGCAGGTTTATTGTATCCCTTGGACCGTCGAATCAACGATGAAACAGCGAAATTGCATCGATATTGAATACAAAAGGCAAATTGTCAACTTATTTACAAGAGGAGTAATTCTTCTAATAGTTCGTGTTTTAGCCTTTCCTGGGACAGCAGTATTAGATTCCGATGCACCATTGCAGGTTTACTGTATCCCTTGGACCTTCAAATCAACGGTGAAACACAGAAATTGCATCGATATTTAATACAAAAGGCAAATTGTCGACTTATTTACAAGAGGAGTAACTCTTCTAATAGTTCGTGCTTTTAGCCTTTCCTGGGACAGCAGTATTAGATTCCGATGCACCATTGCAGGTTTACTGTTTCCCTTGGACCTTCAAATCAACGATGAAACACAGAAATTGCATCGATATTGAATAAAAAAGGCAAAATGTCGACTTATTTACAAGAGGAGTAACTCTTCAAATAGTTCGCGCTTTTAGCCTTTCCTGGGACAGCAGTATTAGATTACGATGCACCATTGCAGGTTTACTGTATCCCTTGGACCATCAAATCAACAATGAAACACAGAAATTGCATCGATATTGAATACAAAAGGCAAAATGTTGACTTATTTACAAGAGGAGTATCTCTTCTAATAGTTCGTGCTTTTAGCCATTACTGGGACAGCAGTATTAGATTCCGATGCACCATTGCAGGTTTACTGTATCCCTTGGACCTTCAAATCAACGATGAAACACAGAAATTGCATCGATATTGAATACAAAAGGCAATATGTCGACTTATTTACAAGACGAGTAACTCTTCTAATAGTTCGTGATTTGAGCCTTTCCTGGGACAGCAGTATTAGATTCCGATGCACCATTGCAGGTTTACTGTATCCCATGGACCTTCAAGTCCACGATGAAACACAGAAATTGCATCGATATTGAAGACAAAAGGCAAAATGACGACTTATTTATAAGAGGAGTAACTCTTCTAATAGTTCGTGCTTTGAGCCTTTCCTAGGACAGCAATTTTAGATTCCGATAGATCATTGCAGGATTACTGCATCCGTTGGACCTTCAAATCATCGATGAAACACAGAAATTGCATCGATAATGAACACAAAAGTCAAAATGTCGGCTTATTTATAAGAGGAGTAACTCTTCTAATAGTTCTTGCTTTGAGCCTTCCCTGGGACAGCAATATTAGATTCCGATGCACCATTGCAGGTTTACTGTATCCCTTGGACCTTCAACTCAACGATGAAACACAGAAATCGCATCGATATTGAATACAAAATGCAATATGTCGACTTATTTACAAGCGGAGTAACTCTTCTAATAGTTCGTGTTTTGAGCCTTTCCTGGGACAGCAGTATTAGATTCCGATGCACCATTGCAGGTTTAATGTATCCCTTGGACCTTCAAATCAACGACGAAACACAGAAATTGCAGCGATGTTTAATACAAAAGGCAAATTGTCGACTTATTTACAAGAGGAGTAACTCTTCTAATAGTTCGTGATTTTAGCCTATCCTGGGACAGCAGTATTAGATTCCGACGCACATTGCAGGTTTACTGTATCCCTTGGATCTTCAAATCAACGATGAAACACAGAAAATGCATCGATATTGATTACAAAAGGCAAAATATCGACTTATTTGCAAGCGTAGTAACTCTTCTAATAGTTCGTGATTTTAGCCTTTCCTGGGATAGAAGTATTAGATTCCGATGCACCATTGCAGGTTTACTGTATCCCTTGGACCATCAACTCAACGATGAAACACAGAAATTGCATCGAAATTAAATAAAAAAAAATGTCGACTTATTTACAAGAGGAGTAACTCTTCTAGTAGTTCGTGATTTTAGGCTTTCCTGGGACAGCAGTATTAGATTCCGATGAACCATTGCAGGTTTACTGTATCCCTTGGACCTTCAAATCAACGATGAAACACAGAAATTGCATCGATATTGAATACAAAAGGCAAAATGTCAACTTATTTATAAGAGGAGTAACTCTTCTAATAGTTCGTGTTTTGAGCCTTTCCTGGGACAGCAGTATTAGATTACGATGCACCATTGCAGGTTTACTGTATCCCTTGGACTTTCAAATCAACAATGAAACACAGAAATTGCATCGATATTGAATACAAAAGGCTAAATATCGGCTTATTTACAAGAGGAGTAACCCTTCTAATAGTTCGTGCTTTTAGCCTTTCCTGGGACAGCATTATTACATTCCGATGCACCATTGCAGGTTTACTGTATCCCTTGGACCTTCAAATCAACGATGAAACACAGAAATTGCATCGATATTGAAAACAAAAGGCAAAATGTCTACTTATTTTATAAGAGAAGTCACTCTTCTAATAGTTCGTGCTTTGAGCCTTTCCTAGGACAGCAGTATTCGATTGCGATGCACCATTGCAGGTTTAGTGTATCTTTTGGACTTTCAACTAAACGATGAAACACAGAAATTGCATCGATATTGAATACAAAAGGAGAATGTCGACTTATTTAGAAGAGGAGTAACTCTTCAAATAGTTCGCGCTTTGAGCCGTTCCTGGGACAGCAGTATTAGATTACGATGCACCATTGCAGGTTTACTGTATCCCTTGGACCTTCAAATCAACGATGAAACACAGAAATTGCATCGATATTGAATACGAAAGCAAAATGTCGACTTATTTACAAGAGGAGTAACTCTTCTGATATTTCGTGCTTTTAGCCTTTCCTGGGACAGCAGTATTAGATTCCGATGCACCATTGCAGGTTTACTGTATCCCTTGGAACTTCAAATCCGCGATGAAACACAGATATTGCATCGATATTGACTACTAAAGTCAAAATGTCGACTTATTTATAAGAGTAGTAACTCTTCTAGTAGATAGTGCTTTGAGCCTTTCCTGGGACAGCAGTATTAGATTCCGATGCACCATTGCAGGTTTACAATATCCCTTGGACCTTCAAATCAATGATGAAACACCGAAATTGCATCAATACTGAATACAAAAGTCAAAATTTCGACTTATTTATAAGAGGAGTAACTCTTCTGATAGTTCGTGCTTTGAACCTTTCCTGGGACAGCAGTTTTAGATTCAGATGCACCATTGCAGGTTTAATGTATCCCTTGGACCTTCAAACCAACGATGAAACACAGAAATTGCATCGATATTGAATAAAAAAGGCAAAATGCAGACTTATTTATAAGAGGAGTAACTCTTCTTATAGTTCCTGTTTGAGCCTTTCCTGGAACCGCAGTATTAGATTACGATGCACCATTGCTGGTTTACTGTATCCCTTGGACCTTCAAATCCGCGATGAAACACAGAAATTGCATCGATATTGAATACAAAAGGCAAAATGTCGACTTATTTATAAGAGGAGTAACTCTTCTTATAGTTCGTGCTTTGAGCCTTTCCTCTGACAGCAGTATTACATTCCGATGCACCATTGCAGGTTTACTATATCCCTTAGACCTACAAATCAACGATGAAACACAGAAATTGCATCGATATTGAATACAAAAGGAAAATTGTCGACTTATTTGCAACAGGAGTAACTCTTCTAATAGTTCGTGCTTTGAGCCTTTCCTGGAACAGCAGTATTAGATTCCGATGCACCATTGCAGGTTTACTGTATCCCTTGGACCTTCAAATCAACGATGAAACACAGAAATTGCATCGATATTGAATACAAAATGCAAAATGTCGACTTATTTATAAGAGGAGTAACTCTTCTAATAGTTCGTGCTTTGAGCCGTTCCTGGGACAGCAGTATTAGATTCCGATGCACCATTGCATGTTTACAGTTTCCCTTGGACCTTCAAATCACGATGAAACACAGAAATTGCATCGATATTGAATAAAAAAGGCAAAATGTCGACTTATTTACAAGAGGAGTAACTCTTCTAATAGTTCGTGCTTTGAGCCTTTCCTGGGACAGCAGTTTTAGTTTCCGATGCACCGTTGTAGGTTTACTGTATCCCTTGGACCGTCGAATCAACGATGAAACAGCGAAATTGCATCGATATTGAATACAAAAGGCAAATTGTCAACTTATTTACAAGAGGAGTAACTCTTCTAATAGTTCGTGTTTTAGCCTTTCCTGGGACAGCAGTATTAGATTCCGATGCACCATTGCAGGTTTACTGTATCCCTTGGACCTTCAAATCAACGATGAAACACAGAAATTGCATCGATATTGAATACAAAAGGAGAATGTCGACTTATTTAGAAGAGGAGTAACTCTTCAAATGGTTCGCGCTTTGAGCCGTTCCTGGGACAGCAGTATTGGATTCCGATGCACCATTGCAGGTTTACTGTATCCCTTGGATCTTCAAATCAACGAAGAAACACAGAAAATGCATCGATATTGAATGCAAAAGGCAAAATATCGACATATTTACAAGCGGAGTAACTCTTATAATAGTTCGTGCTTTGAGCCTTTCCTGGAACAGCAGTATTAGATTCCGATGCACCATTGCAGGTTTACTGTATCCCTTGGACCTTCAAATCAACGATGAAACACAGAAATTGCATCGCTATTGAATACAAAAGGCAAAATGTCGACTTATTTACAAGAGGAGTAACTCTTCTAATATTTCGTGCTTTTAGCCTTTCCTGGGACAGCAGTATTAGATTCCGATGCACCATTGGAGGTTTACTGTATCCCTTGGACCTTCAAATCCGCGATGAAACACAGAAATTGCAACGATATTGAATACAAAAGGCAAAATGTAGACTTATTTATAAGAGGAGTAACTCTTCTTATAGTTCCTGTTGAGCCTTTCCTGGAACCGCAGTATTAGATTACGATGCACCATTGCAGGTTTACTATATCCCTAGGACCTTCAAATCAACGATGAAACACAGAAATTGCATCGATATTGAATACAAAAGGCAAAATGTCGACTTATTTACATGAGGAGTAACTCTTCTAATAGTTCGTGCTTTTAGCCTTTCCTGGGACAGCAGTGTTAGATTCCGATGCACCATTGCAGGTTTACTGTATCCCTTGGACCTTCGAATCAACGATGAAACACAGAAATTGCATCGATATTGAATACAAAATGCAAATTGTCGACTTATTTGCAACAGGAGTAACTCTTCTAATAGTTCGTGCTTTTAGCCTTTCCTGGGACAGCAGTATTAGATTCCGATGCACCATTGCAGGTTTACTGTATCCCTTGGACCTTCAAATCAACCTTGAAAAACAGAAATTGCATCGATATTGAATACAAAATGCAAAATGTCGACTTATTTACAAGAGGAGTAACTCTTCTAATAGTTCCTGTTTGAGCCTTTCCTGGAACCGCAGTATTAGATTACGATGCACCATTGCAGGTTTACTAGATCCCTTAGAAATTCAAATCAACGATGAAACACAGAAATTGCATCAATATTGAATACAAAATGCAAATTGTCGACTTATTTGCAACAGGAGTAACTCTTCTAATAGTTCGTGCTTTGAGCCTTTCCTGCGACAGCAGTCTTAGATTCCGATGCACCATTGCAGGTTTACTGTATCCCTTGGACCGTCGAATCAACGATGATACACAGAATTTGCATCGATATTGAATACAAAAGGCAAATTGTCAACTTATTTACAAGAGGAGTAACTCTTCTAATAGTTAGTGTATTAGCCTTTCCTGGGACAGCAGTATTAGATTCCGATGCACCATTCCAGGTTTACTGTATCCCTTGGACCTTCAAATCAACGATGAAACACAGAAATTGCATCGATATTTAATACAAAAGGCAAATTGTCGACTTATTTACAAGAGGAGTAACTCTTCTAATAGTTCGTGCTTTTAGCCTTTCCTGGGACAGCAGTATTAGATTCCGATGCACCATTGCAGGTTTACTGTTTCCCTTGGACCTTCAAATCAACGATGAAACACAGAAATTGCATCGATATTGAATAAAAAAGGCAAAATGTCGACTTACTTACAAGAGGAGTAACTCTTCAAATAGTTCGCGCTTTGAGCCTTTCCTCGGACAGCAGTATTAGATTACGATGCACCATTGCAGGTTTACTGTATCCCTTCGACCTTCAAATCAACAATGGAACACAGAAATTGAATCGATATTGAATACAAAAGGCAAAATGTCGGCTTATTTACAAGAGGAGTAACTCTTCTAATTGTTCGTGCTTTAGCCTTTCCTGGGACAGCAGTATTAGATTCCGATGCACCATTGCAGGTTTACTGTATCCCTTGGACATTCAAATCAACGATGAAACATAGAAATTGCATCGATATTGAATAAAAAAGGCAAAATGTAGACTTATTTATAAGAGGAGTAACTCTTCTTACAGTTCCTGTTTGAGCCTTTCCTGGAACCGCAGTATTAGATTACGATGCACCATTGCAGGTTTACTAGATCCCTTAGAAATTCAAATCAACGATGAAACACAGAAATTGCATCAATATTGAATACAAAATGCAAATTGTCGACTTAATTGCAACAGGAGTAACTCTTCTAATAGTTCGTGCTTTGAGCCTTTCCTGGAACAGCAGTATTAGATTCCGATGCACCATTGCAGGTTTACTGTATCCCTTGGACCTTCAAATCAACGATGAAACACAGAAATTGCATCGATATTGAATACGAAAGCAAAATGTCGACTTATTTACAAGAGGAGTAACTCTTCTGATATTTCGTGCTTTTAGCCTTTCCTGGGACAGCAGTATTAGATTCCGATGCACCATTGCAGGTTTACTGTATCCCTTGGAACTTCAAATCCGCGATGAAACACAGATATTGCATCGATATTGACTACTAAAGTCAAAATGTCGACTTATTTATAAGAGTAGTAACTCTTCTAGTAGATAGCGCTTTGAGCCTTTCCTGGGACAGCAGTATTAGATTCCGATGCACCATTGCAGGTTTACAATATCCCTTGGACCTTCAAATCAATGATGAAACACCGAAATTGCATCAATACTGAATACAAAAGTCAAAATTTCGACTTATTTATAAGAGGAGTAACTCTTCTGATAGTTCGTGCTTTGAACCTTTCCTGGGACAGCAGTTTTAGATTCAGATGCACCATTGCAGGTTTAATGTATCCCTTGGACCTTCAAATCAACGATGAAACACAGAAATTGCATCGATATTGAATAAAAAAGGCAAAATGCAGACTTATTTATAAGAGGAGTAACTCTTCTTATAGTTCCTGTTTGAGCCTTTCCTGGAACCGCAGTATTAGATTACGATGCACCATTGCTGGTTTACTGTATCCCTTGGACCTTCAAATCCGCGATGAAACACAGAAATTGCATCGATATTGAATACAAAAGGCAAAATGTCGACTTATTTATAAGAGGAGTAACTCTTCTTATAGTTCGTGCTTTGAGCCTTTCCTCTGACAGCAGTATTACATTCCGATGCACCATTGCAGGTTTACTATATCCCTTAGACCTACAAATCAACGATGAAACACAGAAATTGCATCGATATTGAATACAAAAGGAAAATTGTCGACTTATTTGCAACAGGAGTAACTCTTCTAATAGTTCGTGCTTTGAGCCTTTCCTGGAACAGCAGTATTAGATTCCGATGCACCATTGCAGGTTTACTGTATCCCTTGGACCTTCAAATCAACGATGAAACACAGAAATTGCATCGATATTGAATACAAAATGCAAAATGTCGACTTATTTATAAGAGGAGTAACTCTTCTAATAGTTCGTGCTTTGAGCCGTTCCTGGGACAGCAGTATTAGATTCCGATGCACCATTGCATGTTTACAGTTTCCCTTGGACCTTCAAATCACGATGAAACACAGAAATTGCATCGATATTGAATAAAAAAGGCAAAATGTCGACTTATTTACAAGAGGAGTAACTCTTCTAATAGTTCGTGCTTTGAGCCTTTCCTGGGACAGCAGTTTTAGTTTCCGATGCACCGTTGTAGGTTTACTGTATCCCTTGGACCGTCGAATCAACGATGAAACAGCGAAATTGCATCGATATTGAATACAAAAGGCAAATTGTCAACTTATTTACAAGAGGAGTAACTCTTCTAATAGTTCGTGTTTTAGCCTTTCCTGGGACAGCAGTATTAGATTCCGATGCACCATTGCAGGTTTACTGTATCCCTTGGACCTTCAAATCAACGATGAAACACAGAAATTGCATCGATATTGAATACAAAATGCAAATTGTCGACTTATTTACAAGAGGAGTAACTCTTCTAATAGTTCGTGCTTTTAGCCTTTCCTGGGACAGCAGTATTGGATTCCGATGCACCATTGCAGGTTTACTGTATCCCTTGGATCTTCAAATCAACGAAGAAACACAGAAAATGCATCGATATTGAATGCAAAAGGCAAAATATCGACATATTTACAAGCGGAGTAACTCTTATAATAGTTCGTGCTTTGAGCCTTTCCTGGAACAGCAGTATTAGATTCCGATGCACCATTGCAGGTTTACTGTATCCCTTGGACCTTCAAATCAACGATGAAACACAGAAATTGCATCGCTATTGAATACAAAAGGCAAAATGTCGACTTATTTACAAGAGGAGTAACTCTTCTAATATTTCGTGCTTTTAGCCTTTCCTGGGACAGCAGTATTAGATTCCGATGCACCATTGGAGGTTTACTGTATCCCTTGGACCTTCAAATCCGCGATGAAACACAGAAATTGCAACGATATTGAATACAAAAGGCAAAATGTAGACTTATTTATAAGAGGAGTAACTCTTCTTATAGTTCCTGTTGAGCCTTTCCTGGAACCGCAGTATTAGATTACGATGCACCATTGCAGGTTTACTATATCCCTAGGACCTTCAAATCAACGATGAAACACAGAAATTGCATCGATATTGAATACAAAAGGCAAAATGTCGACTTATTTACATGAGGAGTAACTCTTCTAATAGTTCGTGCTTTTAGCCTTTCCTGGGACAGCAGTGTTAGATTCCGATGCACCATTGCAGGTTTACTGTATCCCTTGGACCTTCGAATCAACGATGAAACACAGAAATTGCATCGATATTGAATACAAAATGCAAATTGTCGACTTATTTGCAACAGGAGTAACTCTTCTAATAGTTCGTGCTTTTAGCCTTTCCTGGGACAGCAGTATTAGATTCCGATGCACCATTGCAGGTTTACTGTATCCCTTGGACCTTCAAATCCGCGATGAAACACAGAAATTGCATCGATATTGAATACAAAAGGCAAAATGTAGACTTATTTATAAGAGGAGTAACTCTTCTTATAGTTCCTGCTTTGAGCCTTTCCTGGGACCGCAGTATTAGATTCCGATGCACCATTGCAGGTTTACTGTATCCCATCGACCTTCAAATCAACAATGGAACACAGAAATTGCATCGATATTGAATACAAACGGCAAAATGTCGACTTATTTACAAGAGGAGTAACTCTTCTAATATTTCGAGGTTTGACCCTTTCCTGGGACAGCTGTATTAGATTCCGATGCACCATTGCAGGTTTACTGTATCCCTTGGACCTTCAAATCAACGATGAAACACAGAAATTGCATCGATATTGAATACAAAATGCAAAATGTCGACTTATTTATAAGAGGAGTAACTCTTCTAATAGTTCGTGCTTTGAGCCGTTCCTGGGACAGCAGTATTAGATTCCGATGCACCATTGCATGTTTACAGTTTCCCTTGGACCTTCAAATCACGATGAAACACAGAAATTGCATCGATATTGAATAAAAAAGGCAAAATGTCGACTTATTTACAAGAGGACTAACTCTTCTAATAGTTCGTGCTTTGAGCCTTTCCTGGGACAGCAGTTTTAGTTTCCGATGCACCGTTGTAGGTTTACTGTATCCCTTGGACCGTCGAATCAACGATGAAACAGCGAAATTGCATCGATATTGAATACAAAAGGCAAATTGTCAACTTATTTACAAGAGGAGTAACTCTTCTAATAGTTCGTGTTTTAGCCTTTCCTGGGACAGCAGTATTAGATTCCGATGCACCATTGCAGGTTTACTGTATCCCTTGGACCTTCAAATCAACGATGAAACACAGAAATTGCATCGATATTGAATACAAAATGCAAATTGTCGACTTATTTATAAGAGGAGTAACTCTTCTAATAGTTCGTGCTTTTAGCCTTTCCTGGGACAGCAGTATTAGATTCCGATGCACCATTGCAGGTTTACTGTATCCCTTGGATCTTCAAATCAACGAAGAAACACAGAAAATGCATCGATATTGAATGCAAAAGGCAAAATATCGACATATTTACAAGCGGAGTAACTCTTATAATAGTTCGTGCTTTTAGCCTTTCCTGGGATAGCAGTATTAGATTCCGATGCACCATTGCAGGTTTACTGTTTCCCTGGGACCTTCGAATCAACGATGAAACACAGAAATTGCAGCGATATTGAATACAAAAGGCAAAATGTCGACTTATTTACAAGAGGAGTAACTCCTCTAATAGTTCGTGCTTTTAGCCTTTCCTGGGACAGCAGTATTAGATTCCGATGCACCATTGCAGGTTTACTGTATACCTTGGACCTTCAAATCAACGATGAAACACAGAAATTGCATCGATATTGAATACAAAAGGCAAAATGTCTACTTACTTTATAAGACAAGTAACTCTTCTAATAGTTCGTGCTTTGAGCCTTTCCTAGGACAGCAGCATTAGATTCCGATGCACCATTATAGGTTTACTGTATCCCTTGGATCTTCAAATCAACAATGAAACACAGAAAATGCATCGATATTGAATACAAAATGCAAAATATCGACATATTTACAAGCGGAGTAACTCTTCAAATAGGTCGCGCTTTGAGCCTTTCCTGGGACAGCAGTATTACATTACGATGCACCATTGCAGGTTTACATTATCCCTTGGACCTTCAAATCAACGATGAAACACAGAAATTGCATCGATATTTAATACAAAAGGCAAATTGTCGACTTATTTACAAGAGGAGTAACTCTTCTAATAGTTCGTGCTTTTAGCCTTTCCTGGGACAGCAGTATTAGATTCCGATGCACCATTGCAGGTTTACTGTTTCCCTTGGACCTTCAAATCAACGATGAAACACAGAAATTGCATCGATATTGAATAAAAAAGGCAAAATGTCGACTTACTTACAAGAGGAGTAACTCTTCAAATAGTTCGCGCTTTGAGCCTTTCCTCGGACAGCAGTATTAGATTACGATGCACCATTGCAGGTTTACTGTATCCCTTCGACCTTCAAATCAACAATGGAACACAGAAATTGAATCGATATTGAATACAAAAGGCAAAATGTCGGCTTATTTACAAGAGGAGTAACTCTTCTAATATTTCGAGCTTTGACCCTTTCCTGGGGCAGCTGTATTAGATTCCGATGCACCATTGCAGGTTTACTGTATCCCTTGGACCTTCAAATCAACGATGAAACACAGAAATTGCATCGATATTGAATACAAAATGCAAAATGTCGATTTATTTATAAGAGGAGTAACTCTTCTAATAGTTCGTGCTTTGAGCCTTTCCTGGGACAGCAGTATTAGATTCCGATGCACCATTGCAGGTTTACAGTTTCCCTTGGACCTTCAAATCACGATGAAACACATAAATTGCATCGATATTGAATAAAAAAGGCAAAATGTCGACTTATTTATAAGAGGAGTAACTCTTCTAATAGTTCGTGTTTTGAGCCTTTCCTGGGACAGCAGTTTTAGTTTCCGATGCACCATTGCAGGTTTATTGTATCCCTTGGACCGTCGAATCAACGATGAAACTGCGAAATTGCATCGATATTGAATACAAAAGGCAAATTGTCAACTTATTTACATGACGAGAAACTCTTCTAATATTTCGTGCTTTTAGCCTTTCCTGGGACAGCAGTATTAGATTCCGATGCACCATTGCAGGTTTACTGTATCCCTTGGACCTTCAAATCCGCGATGAAACACAGAAATTGCAACGATATTGAATAAAAAAGGCAAAATGTAGACTTATTTATAAGAGGAGTAACTCTTCTTATAGTTCCTGGTGAGCCTTTCCTGGAACCGCAGTATTAGATTACGATGCACCATTGCAGGTTTACTATATCCCTTGGACCTTCAAATCAACGATGAAACACAGAAATTGCATCGATATTGAATACAAAAGGCAAAATGTCGACTTATTTACATGAGGAGTAACTCTTCTAATAGTTCGTGCTTTTAGCCTTTCCTGGGACAGCAGTGTTAGATTCCGATGCACCATTGCAGGTTTACTGTATCCCTTGGACCTTCGAATCAACGATGAAACACAGAAATTGCATCGATATTGAATACAAAATGCAAATTGTCGACTTATTTGCAACAGGAGTAACTCTTCTAATAGTTCGTGCTTTTAGCCTTTCCTGGGACAGCAGTATTAGATTCCGATGCACCATTGCAGGTTTACTGTATCCCTTGGACCTTCAAATCCGCGATGAAACTGCGAAATTGCATCGATATTGAATACAAACGGCAAAATGTCGACTTATTTACAAGAGGAGTAACTCTTCAAATAGTTCGCGCTTTGAGCCTTTCTTGGGACAGCAGTATTAGATTACGATGCACCATTGCAGGTTTACTGTATCCCTTGGACCATCAAATCTACAATGAAACACAGAAATTGCATCGATATTGAATACAAAAGGCAAAATGTTGAGTTTTTTACAAGAGGAGTAACTCTTCTAATAGTTCGTGCTTTTAGCCATTCCTGGGACAGCAGTATTAGATTCCGATGCACCATTGCAGGTTTACTGTATCCCTTGGACCTTCAAATCAACGATGAAACACAGAAATTGCATCGATATTGAATACAAAATGCAAATTGTCGACTTATTTACAAGAGGAGTAACTCTTCTAATAGTTCGTGCTTTTAGCCTTTCCTGGGACAGCAGTATTAGATTCCGATGCACCATTGCAGGTTTACTGTATCCCTTGGATCTTCAAATCAACGAAGAAACACAGAAAATGCATCGATATTGAATGCAAAAGGCAAAATATCGACATATTTTCAAGTGGAGTAACTCTTATAATAGTTCGTGCTTTTAGCCTTTCCTGGGACAGCAGTATTAGATTCCGATGCACCATTGCAGGTTTACTGTATCCCTTGGACCTTCGAATCAACGATGAAACACAGAAATTGCTTCGATATTGAATACAAAAGGCAAAATGTCGACTTATTTACAAGAGGAGTAACTCCTCTAATAGTTCGTGCTTTTAGCCTTTCCTGGGACAGCAGTATTAGATTCCGATGCACCATTGCAGGTTTACTGTATCCCTTGGACCTTCGAATCAACGATGAAACACAGAAATTGCTTCGATATTGAATACAAAAGGCAAAATGTCGACTTATTTACAAGAGGAGTAACTCCTCTAATAGTTCGTGCTTTTAGCCTTTCCTGGGACAGCAGTATTAGATTCCGATGCACCATTGCAGGTTTACTGTATACCTTGGACCTTAAAATCAACGATGAAACACAGAAATTGCATCGATATTGAATACAAAAGGCAAAATGTCTACTTATTTTATAAGACAAGTAACTCTTCTAATAGTTCGTGCTTTGAGCCTTTCCTAGGACAGCAGTATTAGATTCCGATGCACCATTATAGGTTTACTGTATCCCTTGGATCTTCAAATCAACAATGAAACACAGAAAATGCATCGATATTGAATACAAAATGCAAAATATCGACATATTTACAAGCGGAGTAACTCTTCAAATAGGTCGCGCTTTGAGCCTTTCCTGGGACAGCAGTATTACATTACGATGCACCATTGCAGGTTTACTGTATCCCTTCGACCTTCAAATCAACAATGAAACACAGAAATTGCATCGATATTGAATACAAAAGGCAAAATGTCGACTTATTTACAAGAGGAGTAACTCTTCTAATATTTCGTGCTTTGACCCTTTCCTGGGACAGCAGTATTATATTCCGATGCACCATTGCAGGTTTACTGTATCCCTTGGACCGTCGAATCAACGATGAAACAGCGAAATTGCATCGATATTGAATACAAAAGGAAAATTGTCAACTTATTTACAAGAGGAGTAACTCTTCTAATAGTTCGTGCTTTTAGCCTTTCCTGGGACAGCAGTATTAGATTCCGATGAACCATTGCAGGTTCACTGTTTCCCTTGGACCTTCAAATCAACGATGAAACACAGAAATTGCATCGATATTGAATTAAAAAGAGGCAAAATGTCGACTGATTTACAAGAGGAGTAACTCTTCAAATTGTTCGCGTTTTGAGCCTTTCCTGGGACAGCAGTATTAGATTCCGATGCACCATTGCAGGTTTACAATATCCCTTGGACCTTCAAATCAATGATGAAACACCGAAATTGCATCAATACTGAATACAAAAGACAAAATTTCGACTTATTTATAAGAGGAGTAACTCTTCTGATAGTTCGTGCTTTGAACCTTTCCTGGGACAGCAGTTTTAGATTCAGATGCACCATTGCAGGTTTAATGTTTCCCTTGGACCTTCAAATCAACGATGAAACACAGAAATTGCATCGATATTGAATAAAAAAGGCAAAATGCAGACTTATTTATAAGAGGAGTAACTCTTCTTATAGTTCCTGTTTGAGCCTTTCCTGGAACCGCAGTATTAGAAAACGATGCACCATTGCTGGTTTACTGTATCCCTTGGACCTTCAAATCCGCGATGAAACACAGAAATTGCATCGATATTGAATACAAAGGGCAAAATGTAGACTTATTTATAAGAGGAGTAACTCTTCTTATAGTTCGTGCTTTGAGCCTTTCCTCTGACAGCAGTATTACATTCCGATGCACCATTGCAGGTTTACTATATCCCTTAGACCTTCAAATCAACGATGAAACACAGAAATTGCATCAATATTGAATACAAAATGCAAATTGTCGACTTATTTGCAACAGGAGTAACTCTTCTAATAATTCGTGCTTTGAGCCTTTCCTGGAACAGCAGTATTAGATTCCGATGCACCATTGCAGGTTTACTGTATCCCTTGGACCTTCAAATCAACGATGAAACACAGAAATTGCATCGATATTGAATACAAAAGGCAAAATGTCGACTTATTTACAAGAGGAGTAACTCTTCTAATATTTCGTGCTTTTAGCCTTTCCTGGGACAGCAGTATTAGATTCAGATGCACCATTGCAGGTTTACTGTATCCCTTGGACCTTCAAATCCGCGATGAAACACAGAAATTGCAACGATATTGAATACAAAAGGCAAAATGTAGTCTTATTTATAAGGGGAGTAACTCTTCTTATAGTTCCTGTTGAGCCTTTCCTGGAACCGCAGTATTAGATTACGATGCACCATTGCAGGTTTACTATATCCCTTGGACCTTCAAATCAACGATGAAACACAGAAATTGCATCGATATTGAATACAAAAGGCAAAATGTCGACTTATTTACATGAGGAGTAACTCTTCTAATAGTTCGTGCTTTTAGCCTTTCCTGGGACAGCAGTGTTAGATTCCGATGCACCATTGCAGGTTTACTGTATCCCTTGGACCTTCGAATCGACGATGAAACACAGAAATTGCATCGATATTGAATACAAAATGCAAATTGTCGACTTATTTGCAACAGGAGTAACTCTTCTAATAGTTCGTGCTTTTAGCCTTTCCTGGGACAGCAGTATTAGATTCCGATGCACCATTGCAGGTTTACTGTATCCCTTGGACCTTCAAATCCGCGATGAAACACAGAAATTGCATCGATATTGAATACAAAAGGCAAAATGTAGACTAATTTATAAGAGGAGTAACTCTTCTTATAGTTCCTGATTTAAGCCTTTCCTGGGACCGCAGTATTAGATTCCGATGCACCATTGCAGGTTTACTGTATCCCTTCGACCTTCAAATCAACAATGGAACACAGAAATTGCATCGATATTGAATACAAACGGCAAAATGTCGACTTATTTACAAGAGGAGTAACTCTTCTAATATTTCGAGGTTTGACCCTTTCCTGGGACAGCTGTATTAGATTCCGATGCACCATTGCAGGTTTACTGTATCCCTTGGACCTTCAAATCAACGATGAAACACAGAAATTGCATCGATATTGAATACAAAATGCAAAATGTCGACTTATTTATAAGAGGAGTAACTCTTCTAATAGTTCGTGCTTTGAGCCGTTCCTGGGACAGCAGTATTAGATTCCGATGCACCATTGCATGTTTACAGTTTCCCTTGGACCTTCAAATCACGATGAAACACAGAAATTGCATCGATATTGAATAAAAAAGGCAAAATGTCGACTTATTTACAAGAGGAGTAACTCTCCTAATAGTTCGTGCTTTGAGCCTTTCCTGGGACAGCAGTTTTAGTTTCCGATGCACCGTTGTAGGTTTACTGTATCCCTTGGACCATCGAATCAACGATGAAACAGCGAAATTGCATCGATATTGAATACAAAAGGCAAATTGTCAACTTATTTACAAGAGGAGTAACTCTTCTAATAGTTCGTGTTTTAGCCTTTCCTGGGACAGCAGTATTAGATTCCGATGCACCATTGCAGGTTTACTGTATCCCTTGGACCTTCAAATCAACGATGAAACACAGAAATTGCATCGATATTGAATACAAAATGCAAATTGTCGACATATTTACAAGAGGAGTAACTCTTCTAATAGTTCGTGCTTTTAGCCTTTCCTGGGACAGCAGTATTAGATTCCGATGCACCATTGCAGGTTTACTGTATCCCTTGGATCTTCAAATCAACGAAGAAACACAGAAAATGCATCGATATTGAATGCAAAAGGCAAAATATCGACATATTTACAAGCGGAGTAACTCTTATAATAGTTCGTGCTTTTAGCCTTTCCTGGGATAGCAGTATTAGATTCCGATGCACCATTGCAGGTTTACTGTTTCCCTGGGACCTTCGAATCAACGATGAAACACAGAAATTGCATCGATATTGAATACAAAAGGCAAAATGTCGACTTATTTACAAGAGGAGTTACTCCTCTAATAGTTCGTGCTTTTAGCCTTTCCTGGGACAGCAGTATTAGATTCCGATGCACCATTGCAGGTTTACTGTATACCTTGGACCTTCAAATCAACGATGAAACACAGAAATTGCATCGATATTAAATACAAAAGGCAAAATGTCTACTTATTTTATAAGACAAGTAACTCTTCTAATAGTTCGTGCTTTGAGCCTTTCCTAGGACAGCAGTATTAGATTCCGATGCACCATTATAGGTTTACTGTATCCCTTGGATCTTCAAATCAACAATGAAACACAGAAAATGCATCGATATTGAATACAAAACGCAAAATATCGACATATTTACAAGCGGTGAACTCTTCAAATAGATCGCGCTTTGAGCCTTTCCTGGGACAGCAGTATTACATTACGATGCACTATTGCAGGTTTACTGTATCCCTTCGACCTTCAAATCAACAATGAAACACAGAAATTGCATCGATATTGAATACAAAAGGCAAAATGTCGACTTATTTACAAGAGGAGTAACTCTTCTAATATTTCGTGCTTTGACCCTTTCCTGGGACAGCAGTATTATATTCCGATGCACCATTGCAGGTTTACTGTATCCCTTCGACCGTCGAATCAACGATGAAACAGCGAAATTGCATCGATATTGAATACAAAAGGAAAATTGTCAACTTATTTACAAGAGGAGTAACTCTTCTAATAGTTCGTGTTTTAGCCTTTCCTGGGAATGCAGTATTAGATTCCGATGCACCATTGCAGGTTTACATTATCCCTTGGACCTTCAAATCAACGATGAAACACAGAAATTGCATCGATATTTAATACAAAAGGCAAATTGTCGACTTATTTACAAGAGGAGTAACTCTTCTAATAGTTCGTGCTTTTAGCCTTTCCTGGGACAGCAGTATTAGATTCCGATGCACCATTGCAGGTTTACTGTTTCCCTTGGACCTTCAAATCAACGATGAAACACAGAAATTGCATCGATATTGAATAAAAAAGGCAAAATGTCGACATATTTACAAGAGGAGTAACTCTTCAAATAGTTCGCGCTTTGAGCCTTTCCTGGGACAGCAGTATTAGATTACGATGCACCATTGCAGGTTTACTGTATCCCTTCGACCTTCAAATCAACAATGGAACACAGAAATTGAATCGATATGGAATACAAAAGGCAAAATGTCGACTTATTTACAAGAGGAGTAACTCTTCTAATATTTCGAGCTTTGACCCTTTCCTGGGACAGCTGTATTAGATTCCGATGCACCATTGCAGGTTTACTGTATCCCTTGGACCTTCAAATCAACGATGAAACACAGAAATTGCATCGATATTGAATACAAAATGCAAAATGTCGATTTATTTATAAGAGGAGTAACTCTTCTAATAGTTCGTGCTTTGAGCCTTTCCTGGGACAGCAGTATTAGATTCCGATGCACCATTGCAGGTTTACAGTTTCCCTTGGACCTTCAAATCACGATGAAACACATAAATTGCATCGATATTGAATAAAAAAGGCAAAATGTCGACTTATTTATAAGAGGAGTAACTCTTCTAATAGTTCGTGTTTTGAGCCTTTCCTGGGACAGCAGTTTTAGTTTCCGATGCACCATTGCAGGTTTATTGTATCCCTTGGACCGTCGAATCAACGATGAAACTGCGAAATTGCATCGATATTGAATACAAAAGGCAAATTGTCAACTTATTTACAAGAGGAGTAACTCTTCTAATAGTTCGTGTTTTAGCCTTTCCTGGGACAGCAGTATTAGATTCCGATGCACCATTGCAGGTTTCCTGTATCCCTTGGACCTTCAAATCAACGATGAAACACAGAAATTGCATCGATGTTTAATACAAAAGGCAAATTGTCGACTTATTTACAAGAGGAGTAACTCTTCTAATAGTTCGTGCTTTTAGCCTTTCCTGGGACAGCAGTATTAGATTCCGATGCACCATTGCAGGTTTACTGTTTCCCTTGGACCTTAAAATCAACGATGAAACACAGAAATTGCATCGATATTGAATACAAAAGGCAAAATGTAGACTTATTTATAAGAGGAATAACTCTTCTTATAGTTCGTGCTTTGAGCCTTTTCTCTGACAGCAGTATTACATTCCGATGCACCATTGCAGGTTTACTATATCCCTTAAACCTTCAAATCAACGAGGAAACACAGAAATTGCATCAATATTGAATACAAAATGCAAATTGTCGACTTATTTGCAACAGGAGTAACTCTTCTAATAGTTCGTGCTTTGAGTCTTTCCTGGAACAGCAGTATTAGATTCCGATGCACCATTGCAGGTTTACTGTATCCCTTGGACCTTCAAATCAACGATGAAACACAGAAATTGCATCGATATTGAATACAAAAGGCAAAATGTCGACTTATTTACAAGAGGAGTAACTCTACTAATATTTCGTGCTTTTAGCCTTTCCTGGGACAGCAGTATTAGATTCCGATGCACCATTGCAGGTTTACTGTATCCCTTGGACATTCAAATCCGCGATGAAACACAGAAATTGCAACGATATTGAATACAAAAGGCAAAATGTAGACTTATTTATAAGAGGAGTAACCCTTCTTATAGTTCCTGTTGAGCCTTTCCTGGAACCGCAGTATTAGATTACGATGCACCATTGCAGGTTTACTATATCCCTTGGACCTTCAAATCAACGATGAAACACAGAAATTGCATCGATATTGAATACAAAAGGCAAAATGTCGACTTATTTACATGAGGAGTAACTCTTCTAAAAGTTCGTGCTTTTAGCCTTTCCTGGGACAGCAGTGTTAGATTCCGATGCACCATTGCAGGTTTACTGTATCCCTTGGACCTTCGAATCAACGATGAAACACAGAAATTGCATCGATATTGAATACAAAATGCAAATTGTCGACTTATTTGCAACAGGAGTAACTCTTCTAATAGTTCGTGCTTTTAGCCTTTCCTGGGACAGCAGTATTAGATTCCGATGCACCATTGCAGGTTTACTGTATCCCTTGGACCTTCAAATCCGCGATGAAACACAGAAATTGCATCGATATTGAATACAAAAGGCAAAATGTAGACTTATTTATAAGAGGAGTAACTCTTCTTATAGTTCCTGCTTTGAGCCTTTAATGGGACCGCAGTATTAGATTCCGATGCACCATTGCAGGTTTACTATATCCCTTGGACCTTCAAATCAACGATGAAACACAGAAATTGCATCGATATTGAATAAAAAAGGCAAAATGTCGACTTATTTACAAGAGGAGTAACTCTTCAAATAGTTCGCGCTTTGAGCCTTTCCCGGGACCGCAGTATTAGATTACGATGCACCATTGCAGGTTTACTGTATCCCTTCGACCTTCAAATCAACAATGGAACACAGAAAATGCATCGATATTGAATACAAACGGCAAAATGTCGACTTATTTACAAGAGGAGTAACTCTTCTAATATTTCGAGCTTTGACCCTTTCCTGGGACAGCTGTATTAGATTCCGATGCACCATTGCAGGTTTACTGTATCCCTTGGACCTTCAAATCAACGATGAAACACAGAAATTGCATCGATATTGAATACAAAATGCAAAATGTCGACTTATTTACAAGAGGAGTAACTCTTCTAATAGTTCGTGCTTTGAGCCGTTCCTGGGACAGCAGTATTAGATTCCGATGCACCATTGCAGGTTTACAGTTTCCCTTGGACCTTCAAATCACGATGAAACACAGAAATGCATCGATATTGAATAAAAAAGGCAAAATGTCGACTTATTTATAAGAGGAGTAACTCTTCTAATAGTTCGTGCTTTGAGCCTTTCCTGGGACAGCAGTTTTAGTTTCCGATGCACCGTTGTAGGTTTACTGTATCCCTTGGACCGTCGAATCAACGATGAAACAGCGAAATTGCATCGATATTGAATACAAAAGGCAAATTGTCAACTTATTTACAAGAGGAGTAACTCTTCTAATAGTTCGTGTTTTAGCCTTTCCTGGGACAGCAGTATTAGATTCCGATGCACCATTGCAGGTTTACTGTATCCCTTGGACCTTCAAATCAACGATGAAACACAGAAATTGCATCGATATTGAATACAAAATGCAAATTGTCGACTTATTTACAAGAGGAGTAACTCTTCTAATAGTTCGTGCTTTTAGCATTTCCTGGGACAGCAGTATTAGATTCCGATGCACCATTGCAGGTTTAATGTATCCCTTGGATCTTCAAATCAACGAAGAAACACAGAAAATGCATCGATATAGAATGCAAAAGGCAAAATATCGACATATTTACAAGCGGATTAACTCTCATAATAGTTCGTGCTTTTAGCCTTTCCTGGGATAGCAGTATTAGATTCCGATGCACCATTGCAGGTTTACTGTTTCCCTGGGACCTTCGAATCAACGATGAAACACAGAAATTGCATCGATATTGAATACAAAAGGCAAAATGTCGACTTATTTACAAGAGGAGTAACTCCTCTAATAGTTCGTGCTTTTAGCCTTTCCTGGGACAGCAGTATTAGATTCCGATGCACCATTGCAGGTTTACTGTATCCCTTGGACCTTCAAATCAACGATGAAACACAGAAATTGCATCGATATTGAATACAAAAGGCAAAATGTCTACTTATTTTATAAGACAAGTAACTCTTCTAATAGTTCGTGCTTTGAGCTTTTCCTAGGACAGCAGTATTAGATTCCGATGCACCATTATAGGTTTACTGTATCTCTTGGATCTTCAAATCAACGATGAAACACAGAAAATGCATCGATAATGAATACAAAATGCAAAATATCGACATATTTACAAGCGGAGTAACTCTTCAAATAGGTCGCGCTTTGAGCCTTTCCTGGGACAGCAGTATTACATTACGATGCACCATTGCAGGTTTACTGTATCCCTTCAACCTTCAAATCAACAATGAAACACAGAAATTGCATCGATATTGAATACAAAAGGCAAAATGTCGACTTATTTACAAGAGGAGTAACTCTTCTAATATTTCGTGCTTTGACCCTTTCCTGGGACAGCAGTATTATATTCCGATGCACCATTGCAGGTTTACTGTATCCCTTGGACCGTCAAATCAACGATGAAACAGAGAAATTGCATCGATATTGAATACAAAAGGAAAATTGTCAACTTATTTACAAGAGGAGTAACTCTTCTAATAGTTCGTGCTTTTAGCCTTTCCTGGGACAGCAGTATTAGATTCCGATGCACCATTGCAGGTTTACTGTTTCCCTTGGACCTTCAAATCAACGATGAAACACAGAAATTGCATCGATATTGAATAAAAAAGGCAAAATGTCGACTTATTTACAAGAGGAGTAACTCTTCAAATTGTTCGCGCTTTGAGCCTTTCCTGGGACAGCAGTATTAGATTACGATGCACCATTGCAGGTTTACTGTATCCCTTCGACCTTCAAATCAACAATGGAACACAGAAATTGAATCTATATTGAATACAAAAGGCAAAATGTCGACTTATTTACAAGAGGAGTAACTCTTCTAATATTTCGAGCTTTGACCCTTTCCTGGGACAGCTGTATTAGATTCCGATGCACCATTGCAGGTTTACTGTATCCCTTGGACCTTCAAATCAACGATGAAACACAGAAATTGCATCGATATTGAATACAAAATGCAAAATGTCGATTTATTTATAAGAGGAGTAACTCTTCTAATTGTTCGTGCTTTGAGCCTTTCCTGGGACAGCAGTATTAGATTCCGATGCACCATTGCAGGTTTACAGTTTCCCTTGGACCTTCAAATCACGATGAAACACATAAATTGCATCGATATTGAATAAAAAAGGCAAAATGTCGACTTATTTATAAGAGGAGTAACTCTTCTAATAGTTCGTGTTTTGAGCCTTTCCTGGGACAGCAGTTTTAGTTTCCGATGCACCATTGCAGGTTTATTGTATCCCTTGGACCGTCGAATCAACGATGAAACTGCGAAATTGCATCGATATTGAATACAAAAGGCAAATTGTCAACTTATTTACAAGAGGAGTAACTCTTCTAATAGTTCGTGTTTTAGCCTTTCCTGGGACAGCAGTATTAGATTCCGATGCACCATTGCAGGTTTACTGTATCCCTTGGACCTTCAAATCAACGATGAAACACAGAAATTGCATCGATGTTTAATACAAAAGGCAAATTGTCGACTTATTTAGAAGAGGAGTAACTCTTCTAATAGTTCGTGCTTTTAGTCTTTCCTGGGACAGCAGTATTAGATTCTGATGCACCATTGCAGGTTTACTGTTTCCCTTGGACCTTAAAATCAACGATGAAACACAGAAATTGCATCGATATTGAATAAAAAAGGCAAAATGTCGACTTATTTACAAGAGGAGTAACTCTTCAAATAGTTCGCGCTTTGAGCCTTTCCTGGGACAGCAGTATTAGATTCCGACGCACCATTGCAGGTTTACTGTATCCCTTGGACCATCTAATCAACAATGAAACACAGAGATTGCATCGATATTGAATACAAAAGGCAAAATGTTGACTGATTTACAAGAGGAGTAACTCTTCTAATAGTTCGTGCTTTTAGCCATTCCTGGGAGAGCAGTATTAGATTTCGATGCACCATTGCAGGTTTACTGTATCCCTTGGACCTTCAAATCAACGATGGAACACAGAAATTGCATCGATATTGAATACAAAATGCAATATGTCGACTTATTTACAAGTGGAGTAACTCTTCTAATAGTTCGTGTTTTGAGCCTTTCCTGGGACAGCAGTATTACATTCCGACGCACATTGCAGGTTTACTGAATACCTTGGAGCTTCAAATCAACGATGAAACACAGATAATGCATCGATATTGATTACAAAAGGCAAAATATGGACTTATTTGCAAGCGTAGTAACTCTTCTAATAGTTCGTGATTTTAGCCTTTCCTGGGATAGAAGTATTAGATACCGATGCACCATTGCAGGTTTACTGTATCCCTTGGACCTTCGAATCAACGATAAAACACAGAAATTGCATCGATACTGAATACAAAAGGCAAATTGTCGACTTATTTACAAGAGGAGTAACTCTTCTAATAGTTCGTGCTTTTAGCCTTTCCTAGGATAGCAGTATTAGATTCCGATGCACCATTGCAGGTTTACTGTATCCCTGGGACCTTCGAGAAAACGATGAAACACAGAAATTGCATCGATATTGAATACAAAAGGCAAAATATCGACTTATTTACAAGCAGAGTAACTCTTCTAAAAGTTCGTGCTTTGACCCTTTCCAGGGTTAGCAGTATTAGATTCCGATGCACCATTGCAGGTTTACTGTATCCCTTGGACCATCAACTCAACGATGAAACACAGAAATTGCATCGAAGTTAAATAAAAAAAAATTGTCGACTTATTTACAAGAGGAGTAACTCTTCTAGTAGTTCGTGATTTTAGGCTTTCCTGGGACAGCAGTATTAGATTCCGATGAACCATTGCAGGTTTACTGTATCCCTTGGACCTTCAAATCAACGATGAAACACAGAAATTGCATCGATATTGAATACAAAAGGCAAAATGTCAACTTATTTATAAGAGGAGTAACTCTTCTAATAGTTCGTGTTTTGAGCCTTTCCTGGGACAGCAGTATTAGATTACGATGCACCATTGCAGGTTTACTGTATCCCTTGGACCTTCAAATCAACAATGAAACACAGAAATTGCATCGATATTGAATACAAAAGGCAAAATATCGACTTATTTACAAGCGGAGTAACTCTTCTAATAGTTCGTGCTTTTAGCCTTTCCTGGGATAGCAGTATTAGATTCCTATGCACCATTGCAGGTTTACTGTATCGCTGGGACCTTCGAATCAACGATGGAACACAGAAATTGCATCGATATTGAAGACAAAAGGCAAAATGTCGACTTATTTACAAGAGGAGTAACTCTTCTAATAGGTCGTGCTTTTAGCCTTTCCTGGGACAGCAGTATTACATCCCGATGCACCATTGCAGGTTTACTGTATCCCTTGGACCTTCAAATCAACGATGAAACACAGAAATTGCATCGATATTGAATACAAAAGGCAAAATGTCTACTTACTTTATAAGAGAAGTAACTCTTCTAATAGTTCGTGCTTTGAGCCTTTCCTAGGACAGCAGTATTCGATTGCGATGCACCATTGCAGGTTTACTGTGTCTTTTGGACCTTCAACTAAACGATGAAACACAGAAATTGCATCGATATTGAATACAAAAGGAGAATGTCGACTTATTTAGAAGAGTAGTAACTCTTCAAATAGTTCGCGCTTTGAGCCGTTCCTGGGACAGCAGTATTAGATTACGATGCACCATTGCAGGTTTACTGTATCCCTTGGACCTTCAAATCAGCAATGAAACACAGAAATTACATCGATATTGAATACAAAAGGCAAAATGTCGACTTATTTACAAGAGGAGTAACTCTTCTAATAGATCGTGCTTTTAGCCTTTCCTGGGACAGCAGTATTAGATTCCGATGCACCATTGCAGGTTTACTGCATCCCTTGGACCTTCAAATCAACCTTGAAACACAGAAATTGCATCGATATTGAATACAAAATGCAAAATGTCGACTTATTTACAAGAGGAGTAACTCTTCTAATAGTTCGTGATTTTAGCCTTTCCTGGGACAGCAGTATTAGATTCCGATGCACCATTGCAGGTTTACTGTTTCCCTTGGACCTTCAAATGAACGATGAAACACAGAAATTGCATCGATATTGAATAAAAAAGGCAAAATGTCGACTTATTTATAAGAGGAGTCACTCTTCTAATAGTTCGTGCTTTGAGCCTTTCCTGCGACAGCAGTCTTAGATTCCGATGCACCATTCCAGGTTTACTGTATCCCTTGGACCGTCGAATCAACGATGATACACAGAATTTGCATCGATATTGAATACAAAAGGCAAATTGTCAACTTATTTACAAGAGGAGTAACTCTTCTAATAGTTAGTGTTTTAGCCTTTCCTGGGACAGCAGTATTAGATTCCGATGCACCATTCCAGGTTTACTGTATCCCTTGGACCTTCAAATCAACGATTAAACACAGAAATTGCATCGATATTGAATAAAAAAGGCAAAATGTCGACTTATTTACAAGAGGAGTAACTCTTCTAATAGTTCGTGCTTTTAGCCATTCCTGGGACAGCAGTATTAGATTTCGATGCACCATTGCAGGTTTACTGTATCCCTTGGACCTTCAAATCAACGATGGAACAGAGAAATTGCATCGATATTGAATACAAAATGCAATATGTCGACTTATTTACAAGCGGAGTAACTCTTCTAATAGTTCGTGTTTTGAGCCTTTCCTGGGACAGGAGTTTTAGATTCCGATGCACCATTGCAGGTTTACTGTATCCATTGGACCTTCGAATTAACGATGAAACACATAAATTGCATCGATATTGAATACAAAAGGCAAATTGTCGACTTACTTACAAGAGGAGTAACTCTTCTAATATTTCGTGTTTTAGCCTTTCCTGGGACAGCAGTATTAGATTCCGATGCACCATTGCAGGTTCACTGTATCCCTTGGACCTTCAAATCAACGATGAAACACAGAAATTGCAGGGATATTTAATACAAAAGACAAATTGTCGACTTATTTACAAGAGGAGTAACTCTTCTAATAGTTCGTGATTTTAGCCTTTCCTGGGACAGCAGTATTAGATTCCGACGCACATTGCAGGTTTACTGTATCCCTTGGATCTTCAAATCAACGATGAAACACAGAAAATGCATCGATATTGATTACAAAAGGCAAAATATCGACTTATTTGCAAGCGTAGTAACTCTTCTAATAGTTCGTGATTTTAGCATTTCCTGGGATAGAAGTATTAGATTCCGATGCACCATTGCAGGTTTACTGTATCCCTTGGACCTTCGAATCAACGATGAAACACAGAAATTGCATCGATACTGAATACAAAAGGAAAATTGTCGACTTTTTTACAAGAGGAGTAACTCTTCTAATAGTTCGTGCATTTAGCCTTTCCTAGGATAGCAGTATTAGATTCCGATGCACCATTGCAGATTTACTGTATCTCTGGGACCTTCGAGTCAACGATGAAACACAGAAATTGCATCGATATTGAATACAAAAGGCAAAATATCGACTTATTTACAAGCAGAGTAACTCTTCTAAAAGTTCGTGCTTTGACCCTTTCCAGGGACAGCAGTATTAGATTCCGATGCACCATTGCAATTTTACTGTATCCCTTGGACCATCAACTCAACGATGAAACACAGAAATTGCATCGAAATTAAATAAAAAAAAATGTCGACTTATTTACAAGAGGAGTAACTCTTCTAGTAGTTCGTGCTTTTAGGCTTTCCTGGGATAGCAGTATTAGATTCCGATGAACCATTGCAGGTTTACTGTATCCCTTGGACCTTCAAATCAACGATGAATCACAGAAATTGCATCGATATTGAATACAAAAGCAAAATGTCAACTTATTTATAAGAGGAGTAACTCTTCTAATAGTTCGTGTTTTGAGCCTTTCCTGGGACAGCAGTATTAGATTACGATGCACCATTGCAGGTTTACTGTATCCCTTGGACCTTCAAATCAACAATGAAACACAGAAATTGCATCGATATTGAATACATAAGGCAAAATATCGACTTATTTACAAGCGGAGTAACTCTTCTAATAGTTCGTGCTTTTAGCCTTTCCTGGGATAGCAGTATTAGATTCCTATGCACCATTGCAGGTTTACTGTATCGCTGGGACCTTCGAATCAACGATGGAACACAGAAATTGCATCGATATTGGAGACAAAAGGCAAAATGTCGACTTATTTACAAGAGGAGTAACTCTTCTAATAGGTCGTGCTTTTAGCCTTTCCTGGGACAGCAGTATTACATTCCGATGCACCATTGCAGGTTTACTGTATCCCTTGGACCTTCAAATCAACGATGAAACACAGAAATTGCATCGATATTGAATACAAAAGGCAAAATGTCTACTTATTTTATAAGAGAAGTAACTCTTCTAATAGTTCGTGCTTTGAGCCTTTCCTAGGACAGCAGTATTCGATTGCGATGCACCATTGCAGGTTTACTGTATCTTTTAGACCTTCAACTAAACGATGAAACACAGAAATTGCATCGATATTGAATACAAAAGGAGAATGTCGACTTATTTAGAAGAGGAGTAACTCTTCAAATAGTTCGCGCTTTGAGCCGTTCCTGGGACAGCAGTATTAGATTACGATGCACCATTGCAGGTTTACTGTATCCCTTGGACCTTCAAATTAACAATGAAACACAGAAATTGCATCCATATTGAATACAAAAGGCAAAATGTCGACTTATTTACAAGAGGAGTAACTCTTCTAATAGATCGTGCTTTTAGCCTTTCCTGGGACAGCAGTATTAGATTCCGATGCACCATTGCAGGTTTACTGTATCCCTTGGACCTTCAAATCAACCTTGAAACACAGAAATTGCATCGATATTGAATACAAAATGCAAAATGTCGACTTATTTACAAGAGGAGTAACTCTTCTAATAGTTCGTGCTTTGAGCCTTTCCTGGGACAGCAGTATTAGATTCCGATGCACCATTGCAGGTTTACTGTTTCCCTTGGACCTTCAAATCAACGATGAAATACAGAAATTGCATCGATATTGAATAAAAAAGGCAAAATGTCGACTTATTTATAAGAGGAGTCACTCTTCTAATAGTTCGTGCTTTGAGCCTTTCCTGCGACAGCAGTCTTAGATTCCGATGCACCATTGCAGGTTTACTGTATCCCTTGGACCGTCGAATCAACGATGAAACACAGAATTTGCATCGATATTGAATACAAAAGGCAAATTGTCAACTTATTTACAAGAGGAGTAACTCTTCTAATAGTTAGTGTTTTAGCCTTTCCTGGGACAGCAGTATTAGATTCCGATGCACCATTCCAGGTTTCCTGTATCCCTCGGACCTTCAAATCAACGATGAAACACAGAAATTGCATCGATATTTAATACAAAAAGCAAATTGTCGACTTATTTACAAGAGGAGTAACTCTTCTAATAGTTCGTGCTTTTAGCCTTTCCTGGGATAGCAGTATTAGATTCCGATGAACCATTGCAGGTTCACTGTTTCCCTTGGACATTCAAATCAACGTTGAAACACAGAAATTGCATCGATATTGAATTAAAAAGAGGCAAAATGTCGACTGATTTACAAGAGGAGTAACTCTTCAAATTGTTCGCGTTTTGAGCCTTTCCTGGGACAGCAGTATTAGATTCCGATGCACCATTGCAGGTTTACTGTATCCCTTGGACCTTCAAATCAACAAAGAAATACAGAAATTGCATCGATATTGAATACAAAAGGGAAAATGTCGACTTATTTACAAGAGGAGTAACTCTTCTAATAGTTCGTGCTTTTAGCCTTTCCTGGGACAGCAGTATTAGATTCCGATGCACCATTGCAGGTTTACTGTATCCCTTGGACCTTCAAATCAACGATGGAACACAGAAATTGCATCGATATTGAATAAAAAAGGCATAATGTAGACTTATTTATAAGAGGAGTAACTCTTCTTATAGTTCCTGTTTGAGCCTTTCCTGGAACCGCAGTATTAGATTACGATGCACCATTGCAGGTTTACTATATCCCTTAGAAATTCAAATCAACGATGAAACACAGAAATTGCGTCAATATTGAATACAAAATGCAAATTGTCGACTTATTTGCAACAGGAGTAACTCTTCTAATAGTTCGTGCTTTGAGCCTTTCCTGGAACAGCAGTATTAGATTCCGATGCACCATTGCAGGTTTACTGTATCCCTTGGACCTTCAAATCAACGATGAAACACAAAAATTGCATCGATATTGAATACGAAAGCAAAATGTCGACTTATTTACAAGAGGAGTAACTCTTCTAATATTTCGTGCTTTTAGCCTTTCCTGGGACAGCAGTATTAGATTCCGATGCACCATTGCAGGTTTACTGTATCCCTTGGACCTTCAAATCCGCGATGAAACACAGAAATTGCATCGATATTGAATACAAAAGGCAAAATGTAGACTTATTTATAAGAGGAGTAACTCTTCTTATAGTTCCTGTTGAGCCTTTCCTGGAACCGCAGTATTAGATTACGATGCACCATTGCAGGTTTACTATATCCCTTGGACCTTCAAATCAACGATGAAACACAGAAATTGCATCGATATTGAATACAAAAGGCAAAATGTCGACTTATTTACATGAGGAGTAACTCTTCTAATAGTTTGTGCTTTTAGCCTTTCCTGGGACAGCAGTGTTAGATTCCGATGCACCATTGCAGGTTTACTGTATCCCTTGGACCTTCGAATCAACGATGAAACACAGAAATTGCATCGATATTGAATCCAAAATGCAAATTGTCGACTTATTTGCAACAGGAGTAACTCTTCTAATAGTTCGTGCTTTTAGCCTTTCCTGGGACAGCAGTATTAGATTCCGATGCACCATTGCAGGTTTACTGTATCCCTTGGACCTTCAAATCCGCGATGAAACACAGAAATTGCATCGATATTGAATACAAAAGGCAAAATGTAGACTTATTTATAAGAGGAGTAACTCTTCTTATAGTTCCTGCTTTGAGCCTTTCCTGGGACCGCAGTATTAGATTCCGATGCACCATTGCAGGTTTACTATATCCCTTGGACCTTCAAATCAACGATGAAACACAGAAATTGCATCGATATTGAATACAAAAGGCAAAATGTCGAGTTATTTACAAGAGGAGTAACTCTTCTAATAGTTCGTGCTTTTAGCCTTTCCTGGGACAGCAGTATTAGATTCCGATGCACCATTGCAGGTTTACTGTATCCCTTGGATCTTCATATCAACGATGAAACACAGAAAATGCATCGATATTGAATAAAAAAGGCAAAATATCGACTTATTTACAAGCGAAGTAACTCTTCTAATAGTTCGTGTTTTTAGACTTTCCTGGGATAGCAGTATTAGATTCCGGTGCACCATTGCAGGTTTACTGTATCCCTTGGACCTTCGAATCAACGATGAAACACAGAAATTGGATCGATATTGAATACAAAAGGCAAATTGTCAACTTATTTGCAACAGGAGTAACTCTTCTAATAGTTCGTGCTTTTAGCCTTTCCTGGGACAGCAGTATTAGATTCGGATGCACCATTGTAGGTTTACTGTATCCCTTGGACCTTCGAATCAACGATGAAACTCAGAAATTGCATCGATATTGAATGGAAAATGCAAATTGTCGTCTTATTTGCAAGAGGAGTAACTCTTCTAATAGTTCGTGCTTTTAGCCTTTCCTGGGACAGCAGTATTAGATTCCGATGCACCATTGCAGGTTTACTGTATCCCTTGGACCTTCGAATCAACTATGAAACACAGAAATTGCATCGATATTGGATACAAAATGCAAATTGTCGAATTATTTGCAACAGGAGTAACTCTTCTAATAGTTCGTGCTTTTAGCCTTTCCTGGGACAGCAGTATTAGATTGAAACGCACCATTGCAGGTTTACTGTATCCCTTGGACCTTCAAATCCGCGATGAAACACAGAAATTGCATCGATATTGAATACAAAAGGCAAAATGTAGACTTATTTATAAGAGGAGTAACTCTTCTTATAGTTCCTGTTGAGCCTTTCCTAAAGCCGCAGTATTAGATTCCGATGCACCATTGCAGGTTTACTATATCCCTTGGACCTTCGAATCAACTATGAAACACAGAAATTGCATCGATATTGGATACAAAATGCAAATTGTCGAATTATTTGCAACAGGAGTAACTCTTCTAATAGTTCGTGCTTTTAGCCTTTCCTGGGACAGCAGTATTAGATTGCGATGCACCATTGCAGGTTTACTGTATCCCTTGGACCTTCAAATCCGCGATGAAACACAGAAATTGCATCGATATTGAATACAAAAGGCAAAATGTAGAATTATTTATAAGAGTAGTAACTCTTCTAGTAGTTAGTGCTTTGAGCCTTTCCTGGGACAGCAGTATTAGATTCCGATGCACCATTGCTGGTTTACAATATCCCTTGGACCTTCAAATCAATGATGAACACCGAAATTGCATCAATACTGAATACAAAAGACAAAATGTCGACTTATTTATAAGAGGAGTAACTCTTCTGATAGTTCGTGCTTTGAACCTTTCCTGGGACAGCAGTTTTAGATTCAGATGCACCATTGCAGGTTTAATGTTTCCCTTGGACCTTCAAATCAACGATGAAACACAGAAATTGCATCGATATTGAATAAAAAAGGCAAAATGCAGACTTATTTATAAGAGGAGTAACTCTTCTTATAGTTCCTGTTTGAGCCTTTCCTGGAACCGCAGTATTAGTTTACGATGCACCATTGCTGGTTTACTGTATCCCTTGGACCTTCAAATCCGCGATGAAACACAGAAATTGCATCGATATTGAATACAAAAGGCAAATTGTCGACTTATTTGCAACAGGAGTAACTCTTCTAATGGTTCGTGCTTTGAGCCTTTCCTGGAACAGCAGTATTAGATTCCGATGCACCATTGCAGGTTTACTGTATCCCTTGGACCTTCAAATCAACGATGAAACACAGAAATTGCATCGATATTGAATACAAAAGGCAAAATGACGACTTATTTACAAGAGGAGTAACTCTTCTAATATTTCGTGCTTTTAGCCTTTTCTGGGACAGCAGTATTAGATTCCGATGCACCATTGCAGGTTTACTGTATCCCTTGGACGTTCAAATCCGCGATGAAACACAGAAATTGCATCGATATTGAATACAAAAGGCAAAATGTAGACTTATTTATAAGAGGAGTAACTCTTCTTATAGTTCCTGTTGAGCCTTTCCTGGAACCGCAGTATTAGAATACGATGCACCATTGCAGGTTTGCTATATCCCTTGGACCTTCAAATCAACGATGAAACACAGAAATTGCATCGATATTGAATACAAAAGGCAAAATGTCGACTTATTTACATGAGGAGTAACTCTTCTAATAGTTTGTGCTTTTAGCCTTTCCTGGGACAGCAGTGTTAGATTCCGATGCACCATTGCAGGTTTACTGTATCCCTTGGACCTTCGAATCAACGATGAAACACAGAAATTGCATCGATATTGAATCCAAAATGCAAATTGTCGACTTATTTGCAACAGGAGTATCTCTTCTAATAGTTCGTGCTTTTAGCCTTTCCTGGGACAGCAGTATTAGATTCCGATGCACCATTGCAGGTTTACTGTATCCCTTGGACCTTCAAATCCGCGATGAAACACAGAAATTGCATCGATATTGAATACAAAAGGCAAAATGTAGACTTATTTATAAGAGGAGTAACTCTTCTTATAGTTCCTGCTCTGAGCCTTTCCTGGGACCGCAGTATTAGATTCCGATGCACCATTGCAGGTTTACTATATCCCTTGGACCTTCAAATCAACGATGAAACACAGAAATTGCATCGTTATTGAATACAAAAGGCAAAATGTCGACCTATTTACATGAGGAGGAACTCTTCTAATAGTTTGTGCTTTTAGCCTTTCCTGGGACAGCAGTGTTAGATTCCGATGCACCATTGCAGGTTTACTGTATCCCTTGGACCTTCGAATCAACGATGAAACACAGAAATTGCATCGATATTGAATCCAAAATGCAAATTGTCGACTTATTGCAACAGGAGTAACTCTTCTAATAGTTCGTGCTTTTAGCCTTTCCTGGGACAGCAGTATTAGATTCCGATGCACCATTGCAGGTTTACTGTATCCCTTGGACCTTCAAATCCGCGATGAAACACAGAAATTGCATCGATATTGAATACAAAAGGCAAAATGTAGACTTATTTATAAGAGGAGTAACTCTTCTTATAGTTCCTGCTTTGAGCCTTTCCTGGGACCGCAGTATTAGATTCCGATGCACCATTGCAGTTTACTATAACCCTTGGACCTTCAAATCAACGATGAAACACAGAAATTGCATCGATATTGAATACAAAAGGCAAAATGTCGAGTTATTTACAAGAGGAGTAACTCTTCTAATAGTTCGTGCTTTTAGCCTTTCCTGGGACAGCAGTATTAGATTCCGATGCACCATTGCAGGTTTACTGTATCCCTTGGATCTTCATATCAACGATGAAACACAGAAAATGCATCGATATTGAATAAAAAAGGCAAAATTATCGACTTATTTACAAGCGAAGTAACTCTTCTATAGTTCGTGTTTTTAGACTTTCCTGGGATAGCAGTATTAGATTCCGGTGCACCATTGCAGGTTTACTGTATCCCTTGGACCTTCGAATCAACGATGAAACACAGAAATTGGATCGATATTGAATACAAAAGGCAAATTGTCAACTTATTTGCAACAGGAGTAACTCTTCTAATAGTTCGTGCTTTAGCCTTTCCTGGGACAGCAGTATTAGATTCGATGCACCATTGTAGGTTTACTGTATCCCTTGGACCTTCGAATCAACGATGAAACTCAGAAATTGCATCGATATTGAATAGAAAATGCAAATTGTCGTCTTATTTGCAAGAGGGACTAACTCTTCTAATAGTTCGTGCTTTTAGCCTTTCCTGGGACAGCAGTATAAGATTCCGATGCACCATTGCAGGTTTACTGTATCCCTTGGATCTTCGAATCACTATGAAACACAGAAATTGCATCGATATTGGATACAAAATGCAAATTGTCGAATTATTTTGCAACAGGAGTAACTCTTCTAATAGTTCGTGCTTTTAGCCTTTCCTGGGACAGCAGTATTAGATTGCGATGCACCATTGCAGGTTTACTGTATCCCTAGGACCTTCAAATCCGCGATGAAACACAGAAATTGCATCGATATTGAATACAAAAGGCAAAATGTAGACTTATTTATAAGTGGAGTAACTCTTCTTATTAGTTCCTGTTGAGCCTTTCCTGGAACCGCAGTATTAGATTCCGATGCACCCATTGCAGGTTTACTGTATCCTTGGACCTTCGAATCAACTATGAAACACAGAAATTGCATCGATATTGGATACAAAATGCAAATTGTCTGAATTATTAGCAACAGGAGTAACTCTTCTAATAGTTCGTGCTTTTAGCCATTCCTGGGACAGCAGTATTAGATTGCGATGCACCATTGCAGGTTTACTGTATCCCTTGGACCTTCAAATCCGCGATGAAACACAGAAATTGCATCGATATTGAATACAAAAGGCAAAATGTAGACTTATTTATAAGAGTAGTAACTCTTCTAGTAGTTAGTGCTTTGAGCCTTTCCTGGGACAGCAGTATTAGATTCCGATGCACCATTGCTGGTTTACAATATCCCTTGGACCTTCAAATCAATGATGAACACCGAAATTGCATCAATACTGAATACAAAAGACAAAATGTCGACTTATTTACAAGAGGAGTAACTCTTCTAATATTTCGTGCTTTTAGCCTTTCGTGGGACAGCAGTATTAGATTCCGATGCACCATTGCAGGTTTACTGTATCCCTTGGACCTTCAAATCCGCGATGAAACACAGAAATTGCATCGATATTGAATACAAAAGGCAAAATGTAGACTTACTTATAAGAGGAGTAACTCTTCTTATAGTTCCTGTTGAGCCTTTCCTGGAACCGCAGTATTAGATTACGATGCACCATTACAGGTTTGCTATATCCCTTGGACCTTCAAATCAACGATGAAACACAGAAATTGCATCGATATTGAATACAAAAGGCAAAATGTCGACTTATTTACATGAGGAGTAACTCTTCTAATAGTTTGTGCTTTTAGCCTTTCCTGGGACAGCAGTGTTAGATTCCGATGCACCATCGCAGGTTTACTGTATCCCTTGGACCTTCGAATCAACGATGAAACACAGAAATTGCATCGATATTGAATCCAAAATGCAAATTGTCGACTTATTTGCAACAGGAGTAACTCTTCTAATAGTTCGTGCTTTTAGCCTTTCCTGGGACAGCAGTATTAGATTCCGATGCACCATTGCAGGTTTACTGTATCCCTTGGACCTTCAAATCCGCGATGAAACACAGAAATTGCATCGATATTGAATACAAAAGGCAAAATGTAGACTTATTTATAAGAGGAGTAACTCTTCTTATAGTTCCTGCTTTGAGCCTTTCCTGGGACCGCAGTATTAGATTCCGATGCACCATTGCTGGTTTACTATATCCCTTGGACCTTCAAATCAACGATGAAACATAGAAATTGCATCGATATTGAATACAAAAGGCAAAATGTCGACTTATTTACAAGAGGAGTAACTCTTCTAATAGTTCGTGCTTTTAGCCTTTCCTGGGACAGCAGTATTAGATTCCGATGCACCATTGCAGGTTTACTGTATCCCTTGGATCTTCATATCAACGATGAAACACAGAAAATGCATCGATATTGAATAAAAAAGGCAAAATATCGACTTATTTACAAGCGAAGTAACTCTTCTAATAGTTCGTGTATTTAGACTTTCCTGGGATAGCAGTATTAGATTCCGGTGCACCATTGCAGGTTTACTGTATCCCTTGGACCTTCGAATCAACGATGAAACACAGAAATTGGATCGATATTGAATACAAAAGGCAAATTGTCAACTTATTTGCAACAGGAGTAACTCTTCTAATAGTTCGTGCTTTTAGCCTTTCCTGGGACAGCAGTATTAGATTCGGATGCACCATTGTAGGTTTACTGTATCCCTTGGATCTTCGAATCAACGATGAAACTCAGAAATTGCATCGATATTGAATAGAAAATGCAAATTGTCGTCTTATTTGCAAGAGGAGTAACTCTTCTAATAGTTCGTGCTTTTGGCCTTTCCTGGGACAGCAGTATTAGATTCCGATGCACCATTGCAGGTTTACTGTATCCCTTGGACCTTCGAATCAACTATGAAACACAGAAATTGCATCGATATTGGATACAAAATGCAAATTGTCGAGTTATTTGCAACAGGAGTAACTCTTCTAATAGTTAGTGCTTTTAGCCTTTCCTGGGACAGCAGTATTAGATTGCGATGCACCATTGCAGGTTTACTGTATCCCTTGGACCTTCAAATCAACGATGAAATACAGAAATTGCATCGATATTGAATACAAAAGGCAAAATGTCGACTTATTTACAAGAGGAGTAACTCTTCTAATAGTTCGTGCCTTTAGCCTTTCCTGGGACAGCAGTATTAGATTCCCATGCACCATTGCAGGTTTACTGTATCCCTTGGATCTTCAAATCAACGATGAAACACAGAAAATGCATCGATATTGAATACAAAAGGCAAAATATCGACTTATTTACAAGCGGAGTAACTCTTCTAATAGTTCATGCTTTTAGCCTTTCCTGGGATAGCAGTATTAGATTACGGTGCACCATTGCTGGTTTACTGTATCCCTTGGACCTTCGAATCAACGATGAAACACAGAAATTGCATCGATATTGAATTCAAAAGCAAAATGTCGACTTACTTACAAGAGGAGTAACTCTTCTAATATTTCGTGCTTTTAGCCTTTCCTGGGACAGCAGTATTAGATTCCGATGCACCATTGCAGGTTTACTGTATCCCTTGGACCTTCAAATCAACGATGAAACACAGAAATTGCATCGATATTGAAACAAAATTCAAAATGTAGACTTATTTATAAGAGGAGTAACTCTTCTTATAGTTCGTGCTTTGAGCCTTTCCTGGTATAGCAGTATTAGATTCCGATGCACCATTGCAGGTTTACTATATCCCTTGGACCTTCAAATCACAGATAAAACTCAGAAATTGCATTAATATTGAATACAAAAGTCAAAATGTCGACTTATTTATAAGAGGAGTAACTCTTCTAGTAGTTCGTGCTTTGAGCCTTTCCTGGGATAGCAGTATTAGATTCTGATGCACCATTGCAGGTTTACTGTATCTCTTGGACCTTCACATCAACGATGAAAAACAGAAATTGCATCGATATTGAATACAAAAGGCAAAATGTCGACTTGTTTACAAGAGGAGTAACTCTTCTAGTCGTTCGTGCTTTGAGCCTTTCCTGGGACAGCAATATTAGATTCCGATGCACCATTGCAGGTTTAACGTTTCCCTTGGACCTTCAAATCAACGATGAAACACAGAAATTGCATCGATATTGAATAAAAAAGGCAAAATGTAGACTTATGTATAAGAGGAGTAACTCTTCTTATAGTTCCTGTTTGAGCCTTTCCTGGAATCGCAGTATCAGATTAAGATGCACCATTGCTGGTTTACTGTATCTCTTGGACCTGCAAATCCGCGATGAAACACAGAAATTGCATCGATATTGAATACAAAAGGCAAAATGTAGACTTATTTATAAGAGGAGTAACTCTTCTTATAGTTCGTGCTTTGAGCCTTTCCTGGGACAGCAGTATTAGATTGCGATGCACCATTGCAGGTTTACTGTATCCCTTGGACCTTCAAATCAACGATGAAACACAGAAATTGCATCGATATTGAATACAAAAGCAAAATGTAGACTTATTTATAAGAGGAGTAACTCTTCTTATAGTTCGTGCTTTGAGCCTTTCCTGGGACAGCAGTATTACATTCCGATGCACCATTGCAGGTTTACTATATCCCTTAGACCTTCAAATCAACGATGAAACACAGAAATTGCATCAATATCGAATACAAAATGCAAATTGTCGACTTATTTGCAACAGAAGTAACTCTTCTAATAGTTCGTGCTTTGAGCCTTTCCTGGAACAGCAGTATTAGATTCCGATGCACCATTGCAGGTTTACTGTATCCCTTGGTTCTTCAAATCAACGATGAAACACAGAAATTGCATCGATATTGAATACAAAAGGCAAAACGTCGACTTATTTACAAGAGGAGTAACTCTTCTAATATTTCGTGCTTTTAGCCTTTCCTGGGACAGCAGTATTAGATTCCGATGCACCATTGCAGGTTTACTGTATCCCTTGGACCTTCAAATCCGCGATGAAACACAGAAATTGCATCGATATTGAATACAAAAGGCAAAATGTAGACTTATTTATAAGAGGAGTAACTCTTCTTATAGTTCCTGTTGAGCCTTTCCTGGAACCGCAGTATTAGATTACGATGCACCGTTGCAGGTTTACTATATCCCTTGGACCTTCAAATCAACGATGAAACACAGAAATTGCATCGATATTGAATACAAAAGGCAAAATGTCGACTTATTTACAAGAGGAGTAACTCTTCTAATAGTTCGTGCTCTTAGCCTTTCCTGGGACAGCAGTGTTAGATTCCGATGCACCATTGCAGGTTTACTGTATCCCTTGGACCTTCGAATCAACGATGAAACACAGAAATTGCATCGATATTGAATACAAAATGCAAATTGTCGACTTATTTGCAACAGGAGTAACTCTTCTAATAGTTCGTGCTTTTAGCCTTTCCTGGGACAGCAGTATTAGATTCCGATGCACCATTGCAGGTTTACTGTATCCCTTGGACCTTCAAATCCGCGATGAAACACAGAAATTGCATCGATATTGAATACAAAAGGCAAAATGTAGAGTTATTTATAAGAGGAGTAACTCTTCTTATAGTTCCTGCTTTGAGCCTTTCCTGGGACCGCAGTATTAGATTTCGATGCACCATTGCAGGTTTACTATATCCCTTGGACCTTCAAATCAACGATGAAACACAGATATTGCATCGACATTGAATACAAAAGGCAAAATGTCGACTTATTTACAAGAGGAGTAACTCTTCTAATAGTTCGTGCTTTTAGCCTTTCCTGGGACAGCAGTATTAGATTCCGATGCACCATTGCAGGTTTACTGTATCCCTTGGATCTTCAAATCAACGATGAAACACAGAAAATGCATCGATATTGAATACAAAAGGCAAAATATCGACTTATTTACAAGCGAAGTAACTCTTCTAATAGTTCGTGTTTTTAGACTTTCCTGGGATAGCAGTATTAGATTCCGGTGCACCATTGCAGATTTACTGTATCCCTTGGACCTTCGAATCAACGATGAAACACAGGAATTGGATCGATATTGAATACAAAAGGCAAATTGTCAACTTATTTGCAACAGGAATAACTCTTCTAATAGTTCGTGCTTTTAGCCTTTCCTGGGACAGCAGTATTAGATTCGGATGCACCATTGTAGGTTTACTGTATCCTTTGGACCTTCGAATCAACGATGAAACACAGAAATTGCATCGATATTGAATAGAAAATGCAAATTGTCGTCTTATTTGCAAGAGGAGTAACTCTTCTAATAGTTCGTGCTTTTAGCCTTTCCTGGGACAGCAGTATTAGATTCCGATGCACCATTGCACGTTTACTGTATCCCTTGGACCTTCGAATCAACTATGAAACACAGAAATTGCATCGATATTGGATACAAAATGCATATTGTCGAATTATTTGCAACAGGAGTAACTCTTCTAATAGTTCGTGCTTTTAGCCTTTCCTGGGACAGCAGTATTAGATTACGATGCACCATTGCAGGTTTACTGTATCCCTTGGACCTTCAAATCAACGATGAAACAAAGAAATTGCATCGATATTGAATACAAAAGGCAAAATGTCGACTTATTTACAAGAGGAGTAACTCTTCTAATAGTTCGTGCTTTTAGCCTTTCCTGGGACAGCAGTATTAGATTCCGATGCACCATTGCAGGTTTACTGTATCCCTTGGATCTTCAAATCAACGATGAAACACAGAAATTGCATCGATATTGAATACAAAAGCAAAATGTCGACTTATTTACAAGAGGAGTAACTCTTCTAATATTTCGTGCTTTTAGCCTTTCCTGGGACAGCAGTATTAGATTCCGATGCACCATTGCAGGATTACTGTATCCCTTGGACCTACAAATCAACGATGAAACACAGAAATTGCATCGATATTGAAACAAAAGGCAAAATGTAGACTTATTTATAAGAGGAGTAACTCTTCTTATAGTTCGTGCTTTGAGCCTTTCCTGGGATAGCAGTATTAAATTCCGATGCACCATTGCAGGTTTACTATATCCCTTGGACCTTCAAATCACCGATAAAACGCAGAAATTGCATTAATATTGAATACAAAAGTCAAATTGTCGACTTATTTATAAGAGGAGTAAGTCTTCTAATAGTTCGTGCTTTGAGCCTTTCCTGGGATAGCAGTATTAGATTCCGATGCACCATTGCAGGTTTACTGTATCTCTTGGACCTTCAAATCAACGATGAAAAACAGAAATTGCATCGATATTGAATACAAAAGGCAAAATGTCGACTTATTTACAAGAGGAGTAACTCTTCTAGTCGTTCGTGCTTTGAGCCTTTCCTGGGACAGCAATATTAGATTCCGATGCACCATTGCAGGTTTAATGTTTCCCTTGGACCTTCAAATCAACGATGAAACACAGAAATTGCATCGATATTGAATAAAAAATGCAAAATGTAGACTAATATATAAGAGGAGTAACTCTTCTTATAGTTCCTGTTTGAGCCTTTCCTGGAACCGCAGTATTAGATTACGATGCACCATTGCTGGTTTAGTGTATCCCTTGGACCTTCAAATCCGCGATGAAACACAGAAATTGCATCGATATTGAATACAAAAGGCAAAATGTAGACTAATTTATAAGAGGAGTAACTCTTCTTATAGTTCGTGCTTTGAGCCTTTCCTGGGACAGCAGTATTAGATTCGGATGCACCATTGTAGGTTAACTGTATCCCTTGGACCTTCGAATCAACGATGAAACACAGAAATTGCATCGATATTGAATAGAAAATGCAAATTGTCGTCTTATTTGCAAGAGGAGTAACTCTTCTAATAGTTCGTGCTTTTAGCCTTTCCTGGGACAGCAGTATTAGATTCCGATGCACCATTGCAGGTTTACTGTATCCCTTGGACCTTCGAATCAACTATGAAACACAGAAATTGCATCGATATTGGATACAAAATGCAAATTGTCGAGTTATTTGCAACAGGAGTAACTCTTCTAATAGTTCGTGCTTTTAGCCTTTCCTGGGACAGCAGTATTAGATTGCGATGCACCATTGCAGGTTTACTGTATCCCTTGGACCTTCAAATCAACGATGAAACACAGAAATTGCATCGATATTGAATACAAAAGGCAAAATGTCGACTTATTTACAAGAGGAGTAACTCTTCTAATAGTTCGTGCCTTTAGCCTTTCCTGGGACAGCAGTATTAGATTCCCATGCACCATTGCAGGTTTACTGTATCCCTTGGATCTTCAAATCAACGATGAAACACAGAAAATGCATCGATATTGAATACAAAAGGCAAAATATCGACTTATTTACAAGCGGAGTAACTCTTCTAATAGTTCATGCTTTTAGCCTTTCCTGGGATAGCAGTATTAGATTCCGGTGCACCATTGCTGGTTTACTGTATCCCTTGGACCTTCGAATCAACGATGAAACACAGAAATTGCATCGATATTGAATTCAAAAGCAAAATGTCGACTTATTTACAAGAGGAGTAACTCTTCTAATATTTCGTGCTTTTAGCCTTTCCTGGGACAGCAGTATTAGATTCCGATGCACCATTGCAGGTTTACTGTATCCCTTGGACCTTCAAATCAACGATGAAACACAGAAATTGCATCGATATTGAAACAAAAGGCAAAATGTAGACTTATTTATAAGAGGAGTAACTCTTCTTATAGTTCGTGCTTTGAGCCTTTCCTGGTATAGCAGTATTAGATTCCGATGCACCATTGCAGGTTTACTATATCCCTTGGACCTTCAAATCACAGATAAAACGCAGAAATTGCATTAATATTGAATACAAAAGTCAAAATGTCGACTTATTTTTAAGAGGAGTAACTCTTCTAGTAGTTCGTGCTTTGAGCCTTTCCTGGGATAGCAGTATTAGATTCTGATGCACCATTGCAGGTTTACTGTATCTCTTGGACCTTCAAATCAACGATGAAAAACAGAAATTGCATCGATATTGAATACAAAAGGCAAAATGTCGACTTGTTTACAAGAGGAGTGACTCTTCTAGTCGTTCGTGCTTTGAGCCTTTCCTGGGACAGCAATATTAGATTCCGATGCACCATTGCAGGTTTAACGTTTCCCTTGGACCTTCAAATCAACGATGAAACACAGAAATTGCATCGATATTGAATAAAAAAGGCAAAATGTAGACTTATGTATAAGAGGAGTAACTCTTCTTATAGTTCCTGTTTGAGCCTTTCCTGGAATCGCAGTATCAGATTAAGATGCACCATTGCTGGTTTACTGTATCTCTTGGACCTTCAAATCCGCGATGAAACACAGATATTGCATCGATATTGAATACAAAAGGCAAAATGTAGACTTATTTATAAGAGGAGTAACTCTTCTTATAGTTCGTGCTTTGAGCCTTTCCTGGGACAGCAGTATTACATTCCGATGCACCATTGCAGGTTTACTATATCCCTTAGACCTTCAAATCAACGATGAAACACAGAAATTGCATCAATATTGAATACAAAATGCAAATTGTCGACTTATTTGCAACAGGAGTAACTCTTCTAATAGTTCGTGCTTTGAGCCTTTCCTGGAACAGCAGTATTAGATTCCGATGCACCATTGCAGGTTTACTGTATCCCTTGGTTCTTCAAATCAACGATGAAACACAGAAATTGCATCGATATTGAATACAAAAGGCAAAACGTCGACTTATTTACAAGAGGAGTAACTCTTCTAATATTTCGTGCTTTTAGCCTTTCCTGGGACAGCAGTATTAGATTCCGATGCACCATTGCAGGTTTACTGTATCCCTTGGTTCTTCAAATCAACGATGAAACACAGAAATTGCATCGATATTGAATACAAAAGGCAAAACGTCGACTTATTTATAAGAGGAGTAACTCTTCTTATAGTTCCTGTTGAGCCTTTCCTGGAACCGCAGTATTAGATTACGATGCACCGTTGCAGGTCTACTATATCCCTTGGACCTTCAAATCAACGATGAAACACAGAAATTGCATCGATATTGAATACAAAAGGCAAAATGTCGACTTATTTACAAGAGGAGTAACTCTTCTAATAGTTCGTGCTCTTAGCGTTTCCTGGGACAGCAGTGTTAGATTCCGATGCACCATTGCAGGTTTACTGTATCCCTTGGACCTTCGAATCAACGATGAAACACAGAAATTGCATCGATATTGAATACAAAATGCAAATTGTCGACTTATTTGCAACAGGAGTAACTCTTCTAATAGTTCGTGCTTTTAGCCTTTCCTGGGACAGCAGTATTAGATTCCGATGCACCATTGCAGGTTTACTGTATCCCTTGGACCTTCAAATCCGCGATGAAACACAGAAATTGCATCGATATTGAATACAAAAGGCAAAATGTAGAGTTATTTATAAGAGGAGTAACTCTTCTTATAGTTCCTGCTTTGAGCCTTTCCTGGGACCGCAGTATTAGATTTCGATGCACCATTGCAGGTTTACTATATCCCTTGGACCTTCAAATCAACGATGAAACACAGATATTGCATCGACATTGAATACAAAAGGCAAAATGTCGACTTATTTACAAGAGGAGTAACTCTTCTAATAGTTCGTGCTTTTAGCCTTTCCTGGGACAGCAGTATTAGATTCCGATGCACCATTGCAGGTTTACTGTATCCCTTGGATCTTCAAATCAACGATGAAACACAGAAAATGCATCGATATTGAATACAAAAGGCAAAATATCGACTTATTTACAAGCGAAGTAACTCTTCTAATAGTTCGTGTTTTTAGACTTTCCTGGGATAGCAGTATTAGATTCCGGTGCACCATTGAAGATTTACTGTATCCCTTGGACCTTCGAATCAACGATGAAGCACAGGAATTGGATCGATATTGAATACAAAAGGCAAATTGTCAACTTATTTGCAACAGGAGTAACTCTTCTAATAGTTCGTGCTTTTAGCCTTTCCTGGGACAGCAGTATTAGATTCGGATGCACCATTGTAGGTTTACTGTATCCCTTGGACCTTCGAATCAACGATGAAACACAGAAATTGCATCGATATTGAATAGAAAATGCAAATTGTCGTCTTATTTGCAAGAGGTGTAACTCTTCTAATAGTTCGTGCTTTTAGCCTTTCCTGGGACAGCAGTATTAGATTCCGATGCACCATTGCACGTTTACTGTATCCCTTGGACCTTCGAATCAACTATGAAACACAGAAATTGCATCGATATTGGATACAAAATGCATATTGTCGAATTATTTGCAACAGGAGTAACTCTTCTAATAGTTCGTGCTTTTAGCCTTTCCTGGGACAGCAGTATTAGATTACGATGCACCATTGCAGGTTTACTGTATCCCTTGGACCTTCAAATCAACGATGAAACAAAGAAATTGCATCGATATTGAATACAAAAGGCAAAATGTCGACTTATTTACAAGAGGAGTAACTCTTCTAATAGTTCGTGCTTTTAGCCTTTCCTGGGACAGCAGTATTAGATTCCGATGCACCATTGCAGGTTTACTGTATCCCTTGGATCTTCAAATCAACGATGAAACACAGAAAATGCATCGATATTGAATACAAAAGCAAAATATCGACTTATTTACAAGCGGAGTAACTCTTCTAATAGTTCGTGCTTTTAGCCTTTCCTGGGATAGCAGTATTAGATTCCGGTGCACCATTGCAGGTTTACTGTATCCCTTGGACCTTCGAATCAACGATGAAACACAGAAATTGCATCGATATTGAATAAAAAAGGCAAAATGTAGACTTATATATAAGAGGAGTAACTCTTCTTATAGTTCCTGTTTGAGCCTTTCCTGGAACCGCAGTATTAGATTACGATGCACCATTGCAGGTTTACTATATCCCTTAGACCTTCAAATCAACGATGAAACACAGAAATTGCATCAATATTGAATACAAAATGCAAATTGTCGACTTATTTGCAAAACAGGAGTAACTCTTCTAATAGTTCGTGCTTTGAGCCTTTCCTGGAACAGCAGTATTAGATTCCGATGCACCATTGCAGGGTTACTGTATCCCTTGGACCTTCAAATCAACGATGAAACACAGAAATTGCATCGATATTGAATAAAAAAGGCAAAATGTCGACTTATTTACAAGAAGAGTAACTCTTCTAATATTTCGTGCTTTTAGCCTTTCCTGGGACAGCAGTATTAGATTCCGATGCACCATTGCAGGTTTACTGTATCCCTTGGACCTTCAAATCCGCGATGAAACACAGAAATTGCATCGATATTGAATACAAAAGGCAAAATGTAGACTTATTTATAAGAGGAGTAATTCTTCTTATAGTTCCTGTTGAGCCTTTCCTGGAACCGCAGTATTAGATTACGATGCACCATTGCAGGTTTACTATATCCCTTGGACCTTCAAATCAACGATGAAACACAGAAATTGCATCGATATTGAATACAAAAGGCAAAATGTCGACTTATTTACAAGAGGAGTAACTCTTCTAATAGTTCGTGCTTTTAGCCTTTCCTGGGACAACAGTATTAGATTCCGATGCACCATTGCAGGTTTACTGTATCCCTTGGACCTTCGAATCACCTATGAAACACAGAAATTGCATCGATATTGGATACAAAATGCAAATTGTCGAATTATTTGCAACAGGAGTAACTCTTCTAATAGTTCGTGCTTTTAGCCTTTCCTGGGACAGCAGTATTAGATTACGATGCACCATTG